>NC_034410.1:9013103-9313103 GCF_002078875.1 Numida meleagris
ATTCTATGATTTTATTTTTATTCCTTCCCTTAGGAATAAAATCCTATATGTTGTTTTTTTTCCCAATAAAATAGTCTACATGGAGTTCTTGACTGAGCTGTCCACAATAATGCCTTGAGATTTGGTATCTAATTCATAAGCTCTCAGTGGTCTTGGTTAAGAGGACAAACTTTTCCTTTCAGGTCTACTTTCAGCTAGCCAGACCAACTGATAAACCTGCTTCTCAAACTATTGCAAGGCTAAGTAAATACTATTACATTCTGAATCCATTGCTTCAAAAATTATGATTGTTTGAATTTGTGTGTTATGATTTGCAAAACCAAGTAAAATATTTAGATTATTAGCATGAAGCACTTCACTATCTGAGTGGATGCAATCATACTCCTTTTTAAATTTCCAGTGTTGGCCTGTAAGACCTATGACTCCCCTAATGATTCAGTAAAAAAAAAGGCAAATGATGTTCTGAAATTACGTATTTAATAAATACCTAAAGAAAAGGAGACAGACAAAGGACAAAATTCTGCACTATGCTGTGGCAGTCAAAATCCAGGAAAATAAATTAGATTAACATTGACCTAAATATAGTTACTATAGTTTACATAGTACCACTTAGAGTCTTCATAGTGTATTGCTGCAAAACTAAGACAAAATAATACAAAATTAAACAGCATGTGAAAATCAATCTCTTTCATATAATCTGAGCACATCCTATTCCTTACTATTCTGTGTGAACCATAATCAGTCAGGTCTTAGTTAACTGATTTAGCTTTTACCTCCAGATTAAATGAAAAAGAATTAGACTGACAGAAGTGTAAACAAGGCATGGAGACTCCAAAACAGAATTTAAAACTAAACTGCATGTAGATTTTAAGAAGATTTTCATAAGGAGAAAATATCAAAACCCATTTAGATTTTGTAACTTTATTCAAAGTATAAGCTGATTCAAGTCATGCATATGAAGTTGAAATGATATTTTGAAACTGAAATGACATGAAAATTTCTGCACAACAAAATCAATATTTTCACAACACTAGTAAAAGCAGGTGGCCTTGCAAAATACTCACATGGTTGTCTGAGAAATACCGATTCCAAAACTGAAATTCAGCAATTTATTTTTAATGTTTTAAGGGAAATATTCAAACTGCAACCACTAAACCAAGCCAGCTGGTGGTTAGGTACTACAAAAATCATTGGGTTATGACTTTCACACTGTTTTCTAGACTAATAAATACCTAATGCTTCTTTATGGCTAATTCTAATGGGTTTTAAAGGGCTATGAAAACACTACACGTATAAAAAGAAATTTGATTACCACAAGTTTGTGTATAATTAGTGTTATGTTCAACAAACTTCTTCGTAGGATCTACTGTTATGTACACTTCTGTTTTGTTTTCTTAGAACAGGTAACTTTTTCTGCTAACATTTCCTCTACAGTTAGTTACATGTTACTTTTACTAAGTTTAGGAGACTGAAGTCTTTTGTTTGTTTACAGAGCAGAAACAGCACAGAAGCTCCCTAGGAAAGGTGAGTTACCCAGGGTATTTCTCAACCTCAGCCTTGGTTTGGAAGGACCTCTAGAGGTAGGAGGGTAATTCTGTGCTCAACAACAAAATGGAATTAATTCTTTTCTCCAAAGGAGTATCACTACTGACCAGATATTATCCTTAAAGTAAAAGAAAAATAAACACCTCATTGTTTATTTAACCAAAAGATATAACTGAGTGTTTCTAAAGCATGATCATTATCATCACAGACGATTACTTTGTTTATTCTGGGGGCTAGTACATTTCTGGAATACTATATGTAAGTTTAGTATTCACAGATGTGATTATTTGCAAATATATTAAAATATCAGCTCTTAAATTTTTAAAATGTGTGTTTCAGAATACATTCCATAATGTCCAAACACTGATACTAGAAGACCATATCAGAAAACCTTGAACTGCACAACGAATATAAAGTTGTTTGGGCCTATCAACTTGGCTCAGAGCATTAGAAATATTGAAAGCAGCAAATGTAGATGGGAATATAATACAAATCCTAGATCCTTCCTTTTGCAAAACTAACTGCAACAACATGGCAGCTGTTTCTTAAGTCTCATAAAAACTTGCTTACAAGAGCATAAATACAAACTGGAATAAAGAGATTGATTATAGGATGCGGACAATCTACTTATTTCTTAAGAAGCAATTCTTCATATTTTTGGATGGCACAGCACAGAATTTACTAAAATACCTATCTCATAAAATACGTATTCCTTGGTATTTAATAATCTTTAAATAACAGATTAACGTTAACACTTTTCTCTTTCGGTTCACTTTAATCTGTTGACAGTCTACACATAATAAAAGAAATTCCCATTGTGCTCCCACAGGAGAGTATATTAGCTTATATACATGTCCCATTCTTCTCACTTGAAGATGACGGAAGAATTTTGTGCTCATTTTCAGAAATACTGGTCTCTAATCAAATCTTGTGAAAAAGTAACAAAAAATGCAGAATGTAACATAAACAAAAATAGTGTGACTCACAGGCACACAAAAAAGCACTGGCAGACAGCAACTATGCATTACATTTTCTTGAAAGGGACACATTCAATTTAGACTCAGGACAAACAATCCATTAGTCCAAGGAAAAGGTCCACTTCACAGATAGTAGTGTGGCACCTGTTTTCTAAAGGCAACTATAGACATTCATGACAGCGTTTGTCTGAGTCAGTCCTGACCTTGCTGCTTTGACTCCAACTGTTTTGGGAAGTGTACCTGGGGTAGCACACTCAGGGTGTTATCTGTGGCAGAAGCCTAGAATGGATGCTTCAGGAAACCTGCCTAATGGGATAATTCTTTCACAGATGATGCTTCCACTTAGGCACGTGCTGTAATAGTTTCATCCCGTCTAACAGCACTGAGGATTTTCCTCTCCACAAATCTGTCTTTGTATGACTCAAGTGTTTGAATCACATAGCCTGTGATTTAATAAATGCCAGGCCAATTCATGCTAAGATTAGATAAAGCTGTATTAGCTGACCTAGTCTTTTTTTTTTTTTTAAATAAAATGGCCACATTTCAGTCCTTTACATTCACTAGGCAGCTTGACTTGTGTTAGTAATGCTGACAAAGCACATTATACACTCTTGAGGACAGCCTGGACTCGTGTCTAACTAAAAGGTCAGAATTGTCGACATGAAAGAAAAGGTTGCAGTGAGGTTTGGGTTGGGTTAACACACCTTGACACGTTTTTCCAGTATGGTCAAATCAAGTTACTCTTTTTGCCATTGTGGTGCCACAAGCTTAACGAAAATATACAAGAATAATAAAAAATATATACTTATTTGAATGAACAAAATGAAACAAAAAGATGACCCTGAAGGTTAGCAGTAACTCATTTTCTTATAGGAAAGGGTTGGAAGTATATGAAAAGGTTTAAATACACAATTTGATGTGATGACAACTTAATTGTTATCAGAGTCATACTCATCAAAGTGGTCACCTTTAAATAAAGACAAGAGCACTAAAGACTACAAATGGAAGATCTAACACAAAATAAAACATTCTATCTAAAGATTCTGTATCAGCAACTCACTGTCAACTTCAAAATGTTGAGCAAAATTTGTCTTCTTACAGAGCCTGCATATATATTATGTGACAAGGAATATTCAAAATGTTGAGTAAAATCAATGAAAACTCTGAAAGCAGTCAAGTTCTTCACATCCTGAACAGCATCAGTGAACTTGGCAGATGACCTGTTTATGGCATCTTATTTAAACTTTCTCATTCCAGGGCAAGTCCAACCTAAAAATTTGGTACCTGTTAATTAATTACTCATTTGATACTTACTCACCAATCTCTTTCTATCAACTTTCTCCAGAATATTCAGAAGTGCTCCAAATGGATGCATATATGCAGATACATATATATGCATGTGTGTATAATATTAAATAATTATCAAATATGTACATACATAAATACACATATTTTACATACATATGTATAGAAATAAGCATATATCCTTTGAACTAGAGATACAAATTTATATCCTAAAAGACTGAAAAAACACCAGAATAAAATCTAAATTGGGTTTATAACGGAAACTAATTCAGTAGGGAAGATACAGGCACCAATCTACAACAAAGACAGTTTCTACCTGCTCTGCAAACATTGTCTTCAGGGAAAGAATAGGGAAGAATATTTAAGACAATAGGAAAAGTATTTTGTCACTTTATATAATATTAATAATATAATAATATAATAATATAATATATATAATTTATATAATATTAATAATATAATAATATAATAATATAATATTATTTCTGTATTTACTGTAACTCTGAAAGTAATCTCAAACATTGCCTGAAAAATATATTGTCACGCGTAATTTTATGTCCAAAATGTTTTGTTATTTGAAGAGGCATGATTTCATTTTTAACTCTTTCTGTTGAAATTCTGGGTCAAATACAATTGAAATGTACTGATTAACATTGAGGAAAAGCTTTTTGCTTAAAGATACTACCACTAACTGATAAGATTTGAATTCAAGAGAACATCTCCTTTCTGTGTAACAGCTGGCATTTAAATGCCTCCTGAAATCTCAATACTGAATGATATTTGCATTTTCTATATTCTCTCCCATGACGAGATGCATTTGAACACTTCATTTTCTGTTTTCCTTCTCAGATTTTATTCTGATAATTTCATCCCTAATTACAAAGAAAAACAACAAGAACAAAACCCACAAACCAAACCAAAACCCTAAAATGATTACATATCCTTATTATAGTATTTGCACAGGATCAGCTTGTCATCTGATATGCCTGCACTCTTGTATCGAGTTTTCTTTTTTTGACTTGTCAGTTTTAGGGTTAAAAAAGAATTACTGTTATGTCTCACCGAATTAACCAGTTATGATCTTCAGGCAAAGAATATCCTCTGAGCGATAACACGGATACTTGAGAAAAGAGGACAGTGGGCCTCAGGCCATGTTGCTTGAAATGCAATCAGTGCTTGCCCTTCCACTTTCCCTCCCTGCAACATGCTACGCGTTTATGTTGCATACTAACTACGGTAGACACCTAGGATATTCTCTCAATTGTGCTTTTGTTTATCATTTTTTTCCCATACCTGCTCTCCGCATTTCTTCTGATTTTTATCTTCCCAGGTTTCTCATTTATTCTTTACCAGGCTTATTCAAATGTCACTACTACTACCCACTTCCAGTTTCTCTAGCTTCGTTCCTGTAAGTACAGTCAACTTGCATTTCAAATTGCTCCTTTAAATTAGCAATAACTACTTCAAACAAGGTCTGCTTTTCTATTTACACTACTTCTTCCGCTAATTAAGTACATCTTACTACTTGAAATTTTGTCATTTGTTAATATAATTTTTTTTAAATCGTAACCCATTTTGACTCCTTGTGAGGAAGTCTGATGACAGTATTTTAAAAGGCTGGTTTAGCAGTAATGTGTGATTGTTGCCAAGGAGTCAGATCGTACCAATGTTTTGAAATGTGTCTGCAGAAAGGATGGGAAAACAACATATTCTAACCACTCTTTATTGTCTGCGTTCAACTACAGGCACGGCTTTAAAATACAGAAAGAGATGGCAAGAACCACATGTCTTACCTAGGAAGCCAGCACACCTCTGCAAATCAGCAGGAATAGGTCTGCTAGAGCTGTTCCATATACATACTACAATTCAGGAAAACCCAAACAGCTAAGAATGTTTATCAATGAGATTACTTCATGTGCTCACGATAACAAAACTACTGACACTGTGGTCTCATGCTTTTAAACAAAATCTTGTGATGCTAGTGTCAGCAGAAAAGTTGGTAGAAAATAGGTAAAACATCATGGAAAGAGTATTCCTCTCAACAACAAAGAACAAGAAATAGTTTCTACAAACTGAACAAATTCATTTTTCCATTTGTACTATGTTTATGATGCCTTGACAGCTTTTTGAATCATTTCTAATTGCTAATCCAATTTTAAGTCTAATATAAACCTGCAATAATTCCGATGACCTACATTAATTCTATTTTACTCATGATAACTTAGACACATACCAGCAATCAAGTGGTGCATATATTATTAGCAGATTTATTACAGTATTAGGATTTGTTATAATAGAAACTTTCAGAAATAACACCATGCAAAAGACATGCACAAGCCCTATCAGCATTAGAAATGCAGATGCATTACTGCACTTAACAACTGATCACAGCCTTAAGTTTCAAATAGTTACAAAATACTACATTTCTGATTTTGTCTAATATGACATTTGCAATCCAAGCACATGGCAAGCAACGTCTACAGATTGTTACTAATTCTGAAAGAATAAAATAGGAATTATTTGGAAGCACATTATGTCTCCTAGCTCTTTTGAACATCAGCATTTAAATGAGTTGAAATAATGTTCTTCCTACCTTATAATCGTCCTCATAGTCATTATATCCACAAGTACTGAAGATGTCAGGAAAAATATCTGACCATCCACTACTGGTACAATTTTTGCTAATATTTCCTGTAAAGCAAAATTTGAGAGTTTAAATCAGGAGGATTCAAAAGGCTACTCAACAATGAATGTTTAGCCAATCTAATTTTGTTATCCTCTGGAAACATGCTGTTAATATACTCTATTTCCTAACTCTCCTGTTAAAGCAACTCATCTGTTTCCTCTCACATGGTCTTCATTAACTTTTCTTTTGTTTTTACTACTGCTCTGAGTAGCCTTTGCACTAAAGAAATATTCCAAGTTGTGATGGCAGGCTTCTGCTCTGGTACAAAAGCTATTCCTGTTACATCTGCAAAAGCCTGAAATACTTTGTTATGTTGTCTGAAGCATTCTGGAAGGAGGCTCTAGGCTCACTTTATAAAGAACATAACTTGCAGATAAGCTAATCTGACAGAAAAGTAATTTAAGTCAGAGTTATTCTAACCTGCTATTTAAGTTTTTCCGAGAAGGCAATACCAAGTGATCTCTTGAAGAGTTATTAAAGCTCTTAGATGTTACAGTGGTGAATTACTACTACAGCAAACAGCAGTAGAGTTTGTAATGCATTTTAAAGGTTGAACTATGTGAAAGGTGGAAGAATGATGACATAAATATATATGCTGAATCTTACCCTTTGAACCAGTCACTGATGTAGTTATGGAAGCTACAGAAAATGTGCAAGTATGGTTGAAAGGAATTCCGAACAGTTTCAGAAAAGGTTTTTTGATTGGAATTGAGAAAAGATGTTGAGTTCTTTCCCATACAAAGTTACTCAAATTAGATTGGGGCAACCTACAATACTACTCCTTAATCTAATGAATATGTACTAACATTCATCCAATATGGAACAGCTTCAGAAAGGGAAAACTGAATAGTCTGATGTTAAAGAAAAGTCATTAAAATTATTATAATTTACTCTTACAACTTTAAATCATGAGCAACTGCCCTTCATCTTTCTTACAGCAATTTTTATATCCACAATGCTTCTATTTCTAATAACATACTGTTATGGTTTGGAATTTATTACTGGTCTTCAACTGACTCGAAGATGCCTGTTTTCCATCACCCAGGGGCAAATCAATGTGTCACAGATCAGCTTAGGTCAAGAATAACCAAACGTGTTTTTATATACATTCCAAACTAAAACTTTTGTGATTTTTATCTTGTTCCTCAGTTACTTTGCTGTATAACATCTTCAGCTGAAAGTTGTACATATGCTACAAAGGGTTGACTGACAAACCACAAAACCTCTCTAGCTTATAATCAGACCTCCAGATCAAACCACAGCATCTTCTTGAACTAGAGGACCAATTCTGTAGTTTGGGACAGATGTGACATTTTTTAAGGAAAATGTGACCTATTTATACATTCAAAAGTGTCTTCATTTTACAAGTACATCAAGATTCTCTGATTAGGCAGAGCAGAGGAATATGTTAAAAGAAGCACGAACTGCGTCAAAGGCAGTTTTGCAATAAAAAGATTCTATGTACTCAAGATGATAAAATTTTTTCTTCTGTAAGTATAGTAAGGCTATCTAACTTAAAGGTAGTTAGACAATGTTCTATGGAAAGCATTGGGTATTTCTACACCATCTTTCCATGCAATTAATGTTTCGGATTTTCCAGATTTAAAACATGTAACTTAATTTGACACATATATTTTAATGTGAAACATCACTGAAAAACTGCATGACATTCATATACTTACACTGTCATGTAATACAGAAGCATTATAGGATAATACAAATGATTTACAAAAAAAAAGTCATTTAAAATGAAGTGGAGAATTAATTGTGGTGTGCTTACACTATAATCTTGATCATTGCAGAAGAAATTAACAACCTGTTCTCCTAAAGCTGTAAGGATGAGATCATGGAATCACAGAATTGTAGGGGCTGGACCTCCAGATAACATCTAGACCAACCCCCTCGCTAAAGCACATTCCCTACAGTAGGTTATACAGGCTTGTTTTGAATATCACCAGAGAAGGAGACTCCACAACCTCTCTGGGCATCCTGTTGCAGTGCTCTGTAACCCTCAAAGTAACTAATTTTTCCTCATGTTTGTATGGAACTTCCTGTGTTCCAGCTTGTGTTGGTTGCCCTTTGTCCTGCTACTGCACACCACTGAAAGAATCGGCCCCAACCACTGTACTCCCACCCATTAGATATTTATAAGCATTAATAAGATCACCCATCTTCCCTTCTTCAGGCTGAACAGCCCCAGGTATCTCAGCCTTTCATCATAAGGGAGATGCTCCAGGCCTCAAATCATCTTTGTGGTGCTACACTGGACTCTTTCTAGAAGTTTCCTGTCTTTCTTGAACTGAGGAACACAAAACTGCACACAGTGCTCCAGATGTGGTCTCACCACAGCACAGCAGAGGGGGAGGATCACCTCCCTCACTCTGCTGGCTATGCTCTTTTTAATGCAGCTGAGCATACTATCAGCCTTCTTGGCCACAAGGGCACACTGCCGGCTCATGGCCAACCTGTTGTCCACCCTGACACCCAGGTCCTTCTCTGCAGAGATCCCTTCCAGCAGGTCAGTCCCTAGCCTGTACAGATGCATATGAATCACAACTATTCTTTTAAATTCAAAATTTAATTTAAGAAATCCGTTAAAGAATTGATGATATTTAAAAAGCCTGTTTGTGATTTAGAAGACTTTCAAGAAAAAATAATGTAAATATCCTTGTAGAAAAATTTGAATTCCTTTAAACCCTGAAAAGAAAATAAAAAATAAATCTCACTAACGTGGCTAAATAAAGTTAGATTTCTCATCTAAAGATATTTTGATAATTTCCTGTCAAAAGAATCAAACAAATTTGAAATGTACTGTATATAAATTAAATAAATGATATATTGTTGAACATAAATTATAATCATGCTGAGATACTTAGATGGTACTTGAACCAGTCATGGAAGATGTCTTCCTTCTCTCAAATTATAGAAACACAAGATTTTAGAAGTTCTCTTAATAGAACACGCACCTCTAAAAAAACTATCCTATTAGTTCCACAAGCAAGCAATAAACAGGTAGCTATGAAAAATGCTGTATACAAGACAAATTATAGCAAACTATAAAAAGTAAGTGACGTTTCAGTCCTGATAATCACATGTCCAAGTGAGATAGGGTTTAAAGCACTGTGAAGAGTTTACACTTAAATATTTACTGCAGTTGTTTCATAAGGAAAAAAAATGTTATTGTATGTAAGATACTAACAGTTGATAAATATCAAACATCCAAATTCCACAAAGAGTAAGCATGCTCTAGATTTTGGCAAATAGAAGAAGCATGATTTAATTCTGATTAAGAATTTGTAATGTTTATTGGTTTGCCTTGTCTCATGCTAGGGCCCTAATATCTTCTACTGAGTAATTTGAATACTTCATAGATTTCATAAGTTTTAGTGAAGATTACAAGTCTTCCCCTTTATAAACCGTTTAGATTGCCCATGATAAACTAATCAAGATTCACCAGCTCCATGAATGAAAACCTTTGCTGATCTGTAGATCATTTTAGTTATCAGTTTTTCACTGGAAAAAGACTCAATCAGCAGCTTTGAGAACAAAGATATTTTAGTCATATCTCAAGTTATTCTTTATGTAAAAAGTTCTATTTTTATAAACGTCTCCATAGAGATCTCAAAGACAGAATTAAATCACTATATCAAGTTTTGCATCTTTCACCACTTTTTCATGACAAAGATTTCTCACCTGAACAACAAGGATGAGAATTCTCCTGCTACATTTTGAGATACATACATGAAAAGCTATGTATGCATCATCTATTTTTAAAACCCCACTGAAAAGGTAAAGAGCAAAATTAAACTGCAGTAATATATATCAACAAAATGGTGCAAAGGATGGCAGACTTAGAATAGTCTTAGAAATCTTAGACACTGAGGAGCTCCTTTCAAGTTTCATTAAAATGCAGCATAAAAGGTTTCATAATAATTCCCCTAAATCTTAATAGCGACAATTTTTAGCTATTATGTGTTAATGTTAGCTCATAATTCTCATGAAGGCAAGGCAGAGTGCCTGTCCTAAGCACCGAAGGAACAACCAGTATGTAATCTGATGGCAACAGTTAAAGATGGCAGTCAGGTTCAGCTGCATTAATTATTAATGCAAACAGGTCAGGAAGAGCAAGCAATGTCTACTGCTTTGATGAGCTGCACTGTATCAGAACTTACATGTGTTTAGCACCTAAATCAAAGAATACCAGATGGACCACAAAGACAGTTATACGGTCTTTTCATGATGTATCATGAACAGCTCTGTTGAAAATCGATTATTGCAACTCAAAAAAATTAGAATGCTAAGCTCCAAATCAACATTTTTAACACATTATTTTATCAAACACTAAAAAGAAACCAGAAAAAATATACTTTAAGTTGAAATACCTGGTTTTCCAGAAAAAAAGCTAAATATTTTTGGGCAAGGGACAGTAACAGTCTCTCCAATCTTTGCAGGACGCCAGCAGGTGATGTTATCCCAAACTCCAACACATCCTGAAACAAAACCAACAGTAATGGACATGAAAGCTGAGCCTGGTTCTAAACACCCACTATATTTACCTTATTAATAACCATCTAAGACTCGATGGAAGATTTGGATGAGTACTTCAAGACAGATTAGACTCTAAAAAGAGCCAGAGAGATTATATTTTCTTTGAAAATATTTGGGGAATCATAAGAGTCTAATGATTAATCAACTTCTTTTAATTCCATCAATATACTTGTTTGCAAAATGTCTCATCAAAAACATGTTATGCTAAGGAATGATAAAGATAGCATTTGTGAAGACTTTCCCCATGCTGATGTCCACATAAATGTTCTCCAGAGGAATCACTTGCTCATGGAGAGTGAGTCTTTCTTCACTCCTTTTAGAACTACACAGCTCCAAATGAATTCAGGAAGATGACGTCAAAAGTAAGAGATTACTAATAGCAATACTTCACAAAGTTTACTGTGTGGGTAGGTTACATGTAATGCCTTGTCCTCCACTGCCTTGTATATTGTGTCAACATTTCTATCCCAAAAGGTATGCAACAAGTTTATTGCGCTCCCTACATTACACATCTTCCCATAGTCATTTCAATTAATAGGGTGCGTAAGACAACATGAAGTGGGAACATGGTCTAGAAACCCAAATAAGCTTCCATTATAAGCTAGATCCTCTCCTACATCCTGCCATCATCACCTACTACTCTACTTGTAATAAAGAACCTACTTCTTTTTTCTGTTTTATAATGCTTGCCATGGCAAGTCCCTTTATGCACTATGTCACTTTGTCTCTAATGGCAGCTGATGGGCAGGTAAGAAAAGGGCAAATAAGTATTTCTCGATTATTCCATCTCCCATCTTCTGTACTACCTTACAGATAATTTTCCACTGCTACAAACTGGTTGTGGGCAACTTTACAATATGTTGTTTCTTCCAAAGTAGACTGCAAGGTAGCACTGAGTATCCATGATGTCCTCCAGAAGTACATGGGTCTGAGCACAGAGGTTCATCCACTGTACTTAGAGCAAATTTGACCTCTAAGTATTCTTGATTGGCCTTTCAAGACATCAAGCACCTCATCTCCACAGAATGCACTGCTGTCTCATTTACATTCATTTATTTCTAAAGCAGACTCCTAAAAATGTTCAGAGGAATTTCATCCTCAAAACATTAATTTCTTCCCAAGAGAGTCTGAAGTTGTTAATTTAGTTGCAGAATCTAGACAGTAGGTACTTGTTTTTTTTTCTAATCAATCCTACTCTCATTTCCTTAATGCTGACAAACCTTGGTTTGTCAAGTTTTCCAATTACTTTAAAGGGGACTATTTACTTTCATATCATGAACATTGGTTCATTTAATAACTCTTGACTCCTAGATCAATATTTCTGACTTCTTTCAGCTTTACTTTATGGTAAGGGAGACTTAGGGCTAGGAAATGTGAGAGTGGCACTCTTTCCAGCTGTACTCTACAACCAGCTGAGAACATCGTTTTGACAACTGTTTGCAGGTTTCTGGCCCTTAGCTTCTGAATGAGTGTTTTTAGTGACTGATGTAGAGTGTAAGAGCTACTTGATCTTCATAATCACTCCTTCTTTTTCCTGATAATCCCACAGAGTTTGTCCTTTCCAGCATACCTACCCCCCTACCCCTGCAGCTGGCCCACACATTTCTTTAAGAACTGGCTCACGAGATAAGCTTATACTCCCTCTGGCATTTGTGGCTTTTTTTTATCATTAGCAGTGCTACCTCTAAGGCCATGCAGACTTTTCCTTTTATATATAATTTAAAAAATAAGGTTCATATCTGAGCAAGTCATCTTAACACTCTTTGAAGTCAATGGAACTTAAGCTTCCTGAGTTGCATTACTGGATTAAAATTAAGCCTTACTCCTGTGATCTAACAGTAGGGCTTATGCAAAACAGAAGAACGCAAACTCTAGCCAAATCAGGTCATGCTTCCTTTCCAATTGATTTAAAGCCAGAAACAACATCAACAACATCACATACAAGTAATCAGAGAGACAAAGAAACAGTTTTCTTCATCTGCCACCACTCAGAACTTGGATGGATGTACTGCCTGAGCCAGCATAAACAAGTTCTGGAGTACACAATAATAATCAGCAACTTGTGTGACTTCAGACCTTTTTATTTCACCCCAATTTTCAGTAACAAGTGAGAGCTGTGATGAGACATCAAAGCATTCATGCACACCCATAAAAGCTGTCTACTTTCACAAATTTTCTCTTCTGTTTGGTAAGCACTCTGTAAGATGGTGGATGTGCTATCGTAATCTGCAAACACCTCAGACACCTTTATCGATTTGTACCATGCTACTAAATGCACTAGGCAAAGCTTTTGCTAAAAAGGCAGCTGAACAGTGTGGACCTCGGAGTGCCATTAGTAACTTTTTCCACAAACACAAGAACAAAAAACCCAACAACCAAATCACTTAACTCTTCTTCAAGCTTCACTTAACATAAAGAAGAAATCCGGTGGTCCTAGTATTATTCCCACCATGATCAATCAGCACAATTTGCATCACATCTTGAAGATTGCTTGGTAGGAAGTAAAACAGTATGCAGATTTTTGATGTTCAAAACATTACAAGTCACAAACAATTTTCAGGGAATATACTTTTTACCTCAGCTCTTCCTTGGTATTTTAGGACTTTAGAGACATTTACTATAAAGGAATGATAGTTTTTTGTACCCCTTCAACCAAATAGATAGAATAACACAACAGATGCATTTCTACAGAAGAATACATTCAAACGCATCAACAATCACCAGAGTGAATTTTGAGCGTCTGTCATCAGAATTCCAAGAGCATTAAGCCTCAATTTATGTAAACTTACAAGTGTATTTATTATTGTACAGGAAATCTGGGAAAACTGCTAAAATGTCCTAGAAGCATTTATATTCACTGAATGACTACAGTGTGATTCTGACAACTGGTCTACAGCTGAAAGCTGAAATGCTCCTGTTATTGCATGCCGCATTGCTAGGCCTCTAGAAGTATAACTGTTAAACAATACACACTTTTCTGGGCTCTCAGCTCACACCTTTCCCCATTTCCCCTTCCAATTACTACATACATTTAACAATATTGCAGTCATATATCATTTTCTTACCAAAACTGTTTTGCAGAGGCAGGATATAATGAACAAGTCCATAAACTTCCATAAGCCTGCCTTTTCCACTCCAACCTTCCTTCACTGTACATTGTTAATCACACACAACTGAAAACTGCAGTTAGTTTCCCACTGACTTTGAAAATTCAAAATGGAGACCTAGATGGATTCACAAGATTTCAAGTAGATACTGCTCTTCACCACTGTCTCATTTTACAGTTAACATTGAGATACATGAAATACTGTCAGAGGGTGACAAAGCATGATTGATTTCATTCTAGAACATCTGAAAATTGGTCAGATTAATTGCTCCCTACAATTACCTGTTTTTGGCCTGTGACTATACAGCAGCCTGTAGCACTACAAATACCTATACAATTGGAAAACAAAGGTGAGGCATGGGGTATGTTTAATGTGTCTTTGTGCACAGAGTATCTGGCTTAATGAGTTGCTCTTTATTACTTTCTGTCCAGCCATTTATTCATTCAGTGTTAGGACTTCTGGAATATTATCCAACTCTGCCACACTTCAGAAAATCATTTGGTATGTTCATTATCTGGAAGATTTGCCTATCTCCCACATACATAGCCTGATTTCTACTGTCTCCAAAGACTATTAAAGAATTCTGACATAAAGCATTTCTATGTAACTAATAAGGTTTTAAGTTTTAGTTTTACCAATAATTCCAGTAATATTTTTAAAAGCTTATTAGAAAATCTCATATTTTAAATAAAACTTAAAACACTCCAATGTTTATGTCATATAGTTTCTACAATTTTCTATATTTATATTTAATCAAAAAAACTTTTAATTATAATTACTTAAAAGTATTTTTAAATTCACTTCTATAATTTCACGCTCATCCATGGATTTAGTTTGTGTTTGTATCCAGCTTTAATAAACTTTCAAGCCTTGAATGTTTTTGTACTTTCACCCCAATATGCACATATAAACATATAAAACCAGCCCAGGTCTTGCTTTGCCTTGGCTCCCTAACTTTTCTGAGTACATCTCTACTGCTATTCTCTTCATTTCCTTCTTTATCTATTAATAAAGCTAGCGAAGGCAAAAAAGAAGGTTCTTTCCTATTTCCATGATGTCTAGTACAACTCTTTTGCACCCTGAATATAACAAACTCTTTTCAACCTCTTCATTTCGATCATTTACTTCCCTGGTGAGACACTATCAGAATATCCAAGGAAATAATCGGTCTTCCCAGAAAACCATTTCTCAATGACTTGCTCATCAGCTTGTGTACTGTGTCACTACTCTCTTGCTCTTCATTCTTTTTCCTCCAGATGATACTGCTGATGATATTCTTACCTAGTGGAAAAGATATAATTTACTTGATTTAAATGTTTGGTCTTTAATGCTTGTGATATATCTCATAATGAAAGGAAATGTAAAAGACTATAAACTAAATTTTGCTTCTCATTTTTTGCAGTTTCCATATAGCCATATTCATCATCCTCTTGTCTGACTGTCATGGTTTTATGATTTTTGGTTATTGGTATTCCACATCATAACATCATGTAGTGTATGTGCCTGGTTCTCAGAAGAGAAGGACTACTACATTCCCCAAGGTACTTTCCTCCTCTGTTACCTTTTCCGGCCAGAGGGAAAAGATAAAAACTCGCAGATCATGAGACCTCATCTCTTTTTCCGCCTGTCTCTTGTCCTGGCAGCACCTCGCTCTCCAGCCGTCTTATCGTCAGTAGTAGAGTAAGGCCTACCTTGATTTTGGGACATTCTCTCTCTCTGTATTGGATTTATCAGCTTAAATTGTAATTATATTGTATTATAGTGTGTTGTTTTGCATTCCGATATCTTATTTAGTAAATTAGTTTGTTTCTCTTCAGATTGTTGCCGCTGCTCTTTGCTCTCAGGGCCATCTCCTTACCCTTTTCCCCTTTTCCCTTTTCCTGGGGTGTGGGCCCATGGGTCCCCCGTCCCATTCGTCACGGAACTGGGCTGAACGCCCATAAACCGTTGACACTGACACTCGGTCTTTGAGCAATAAACTTGCTTATAAACACATGCTTCTTCACATCTTACAGTGTAACACTGGGTTTGCACTCGAAAATGCTGTATGTATATATATGTACATATATATACATACATACGTACATATATATACATACATACATCATATGCACATAATAACCACTAGGTGGCACTTTGCATTTGGATTTTAAAATTGCCAATTCAAAGAGAGGTTTAGCATTTTTTAAAACTTAAGTGTTTGTGATACATGAAACAAAGTGAAAGTCCTTTGAAAATCTGCCAGAAAGTTGTCATCTAGTCTACAGTTTGTTTTTCAAGCAGGGAAACATTTTGATTTTTGTACTTTGCTTGACAAAGCAGAAACAATCTCACCTCTTATGGGCAATGTTTTCCAGACTGTAGGTCTGAACGCCGCAGCATGTAATTTAGGCTCCACGAGAATTTATGAACATATACGGAATGAAATTCTTTCTACCTTTTAATACGAGTAATAAGAAAGAATGGAAAAGGAGGGGGTTGAGAAACAATGAGCTAGCAAACTAGAAGCAAAGAAAACAGCAGAACAGCTTGAAGGGGTAGTAGGAAGAAGACAGTGGCAAAAGCCTTATTGCTCTAAGTTACGTTGTTAAAGTTATCTTCCGTGCACTTTTGCCCAGAACCTGAACACATCACAGTGGCCCAGAGCAGCCTCAGCTGGGGATACCCCAGTCTTCCGACCAGGATCCCATCCCCACTCAGGCCTGGGCCTTCAGCTGTGCTCCGGATGCACATCTTCAGCTTCCCCACAGCCATGCCCATGCCTGCCTCCACCTGGGCCCTGACCCACTGCTGTGGCCCTGCCTGGTCACAGGGCTGCCTGACCCTAGTTCCCTGCAGCAGGCTTGATCTTGACTCCCACCCATGGCCTGATGCCCCCCAGGAGGTGCCTGATGCCTGGAGCCTGCTCTGCTCCATGGCTACGGGTAGAACAGGGCCCAGGAGCAGGCAGAACCACACTCCTGTGTATGTGAGAAGACAGGCTGCAAAGCTGTCCGGAAGCACCTCCAGTACGCCTGTCTTCAACTAAAACACTGTTGTGAAACTGTGCACAGTGTATACAAGCTCTGATTAGTCAGAAACAGAGGAAATGTGAATGTAAACTTTTTAAATTACTGATCAACAGAAAGGACTCATGCACAGCAAGCAGAACTTTGGAAGTTTACACATGCTACACCAGATTTAACTAGTCAAGCAGAATAAACAACATCAAAACAATAGATTTTGATCTCCTATTGACCTAAGATGTTTGCCATTTACAGATTTTTAAAAGCCAGTCCTATTACTAGGAGTATTAAAAATGGTGTTATTGAGGCCTCTAGGAGGATTACTCAAGTCTTCACTTAATGAAACATTTAAGAAGTACACTTCCTTTCTGAAGAACAGTTGCCCACAAGAAAATCAAAAATCTATAGGTCAATTTTATTTTTTAAGGTAATTTTTGTATTCTTAGAGTAATGTAATGAAATATGCAAATTTTGAGCTACAACAACAAAAATGCTGAAAAAGAAAACACATTTCCATTCAAATTTTCTACAAAGTAAATCTCACTTTCCAATTGCTTAAAATGTTCTTTGGAGACAACAGCACATGTTTTTGTGCAAATAGACAGCATTCCCATCTCACTATATGAAAATAATTTTCCATTCTACTGGAAAAATAATTACAGTATAGTCAAATATAGTATAGTATAGTCAAAGCTGTAATAGCATTAAATATCGATCTTGTTTTCGTATGAAGTTCACCAGAAAATATTAAAAGTAAAGTATTGGAGCTATACATTTATGTTAGTTTGGATTACTTCTCATCTAGGAACTATTTGTTAGAGCCTTCGTATTCAGGATTGCTTCCTCATGGTATCTGGATGTCATGGAGAGTAGCCTGCCATGGCCGAAGATGTCTCTACCAGAACTCAAATTCAAAACTATATGGGGCAGATATTTCTTTAGGAATCTTCCAAAGAGCAAAATTAATTCCCTTACAGCTGTATAACTTATTTTTTCAGGGATCCAATTATTAATATCCACTGCTTACTTTCTACTTACTATCTGGGGGCACAGAAATTTTAGACCTTCAAAACTGCAGAATATACCAGCAGCCACTTGCTGCCTCCCTTCTTTGCAAAAATGTTTGTTACTGTCACTCTCAGTAATGTCGTGATGTGGGATTTGGAATGAGGCTGACTGGCATATTTTCTTGGTGTTTGTCATTTATTACACGTTGGTTTTCAGTAGTAAACTACACTTCCCGTACCTTCTTTCATTCAAAGTGCTTTCTTACCTACAGTCCAGCTCCTCCTAAGACTAGCCAGCTATTTTCTACTCTGAAATAATTAAGTATAACTTCCACCAAAGCCCAGATTTTGGTAAAACTATAGACAGAGTTTTATGTGGTTCCATTAACAATGACGGTTCAACTAATAAAAACCATGAGTAACCAAACATTCAAAGCAGACTTCTCAGCTCCCTAAATTTTTTGAAAAGTGGTGTGAACCAAAATGTAGCATGTGTGTACTACAGCTAGAAAAGCAGCAGCCCGGACCCGAAAAAGCTCAAGTGGTCCTTAACGAGAGCTACTGGTGCTGTGTGAAAGAAGTTCCATAGTCCAGTTATCATTACATTCTACATTTAATGATACCTCAGATAACTCTAAGCAATGCTGCAGTCTAACTCAACTGTAACCCTAACTAATGAGCTGACAAGCCTGCCCACGGCAGTGGGTTTGGAGCTCAAGGATCTTTAAGATCCATTCCCACCTAAGCCAGTCTATGATTCTACCAACACACCTTACAGAGAAAACAGCTGCAAAAACAAACACAAACTGACAGAAGACAATGATGAGACTCGGAGGATTAAGAAAGAGGGAACCTTGCAGAGGTTCCTGTTCACACAGCAAGAGAAAGACCTCACCCAGCTTTGTGCAAGTCAGAGGGTAATCTTCAGGTTGGCATAGTTACAGTCACTCCTTCATTTGTGCAATACAGAGCTACACATGTGTGTATGTGTGAGTTTGGAATGCAAGACAGGCACCGTCCTTACGGAAGCAATAACCTTAACAGCAGGGGTTAGTTAGACAAACTAACTTTTGGTCCATTAGAATATTTACCCCACCATCCTGAAGAGCTTTCAGAGAAATTTGGTGCTGAAATCACTGCATGAAATTCTACCACCTGTGTAATCAGGGTGATAAGATTATGGTTTAACTTTTTTTTCCAAAGCCATTTCTCCTTCCACCTGTATTCTCTCCTCAGTGTTAAGACATCATATCTAAAAATAAATATGTTGTCTGGCAGACAGGTCTCACAAAAACACATTTTGGAATGTGTTTTTGTGGATGAAATAGTTTTCACATATGAAACTCAAGGTCCGTAACTTAAGAGCAATTTAGAATGGAAATCATCTGCCCTCCAAAAACAAGAAAACAAAAAAACCCACCCCACATCTTAGGCTTCCAGCTTAGGTACATCTATACCTTAGGTGTCAAATTTTAGGAACAGACACACGTGGATGGAAGCTAATGCAGTCTTCATTAAATAAACAACTAGATTTGCTAGAGATCACTACACAGGCGAAGGTCCTGACGCAGATCTCTGGAGAGTGACTTTTTTCCCCTACATGGAGTGTAATGCTCTCCACCAATGGAAGAGAGGCTAATGCCTGAAATTCCCCCAAAGGGTGCGAAGTAGAAAGTTATGTGCTTTTAATACATCCTTAACATTGTTCAAAGGATATTTACAGAGCATTTACCCAGTGTTTCCATGCAAAACCCACTGTTGCCTTATTAAACCATGAAGTAACCAAGGTCTCTGTGGACTCCATAGCCAATGATTTTAGGTGCACTATAAAAATTACTCAGTGAAATTCCACAGCATGTTATGAGGCAGATGACCATAGCATCATTTCATGATGTAAAAAAAATAGTAATTGTCATTAAACCTTTCCTTTATGTGTCCCTACCACACAGCTGAGAATCATTAGTATACATACAGTATTCCTTATGCAATTTCTGTCCAGACCAAAGGAAAAACTGCCCGTCCCATAAAACCCAGAGCCTCCAAAATTCATTAGTGGTGCATGCCAGTCAAATTCTGGAGCATGTTACACAGAGATGTGAAGGCTTCTTAGCGCCTCTGAAAATTAAGAGAAAAATTTTTATAATTGATAATTTGTTAACTGGGGCTGAAGCCTCCCAGTGAACCTTCATTTCCAAATCCTAGACAGAACTTAGTGTTTCACTGCAACTTTTGTTAGGCAGGTAGCATTTACTGAAGGCAGAAAAGCATGACAAGGATTGTACAACCATCTTTCTCATTCAGGAAAAAGTGAAGTGGGTTTTGTGGATTTATTGTAATGAATTATGTTTCAAGTGCAATACAAGTTTTAGGTGCAGAGCTAGGGCTTGGACTAGTTCCAGCTTGCCAATTTTCATTAGTAACTCTTCTTTATCAGCAGTCAGAGTATAGCTGCAACAATCTGCATGTCTCTGTTTTAATACTCCTTACATCCCTGTATGAATACAGAGTTTATTAGGAAAATAAGGACACAGAGAGAATTAATATTTTAGGAAACACAAATGGATACTTTCAACATAGACTCTTCTGAACAAGTTCTTAGTAAAGGTATCTATAACATGAAGCACAGGATATATTCTATTGTATTAAACATACAGTTTCTAAGGGTTTGTTACAATAGGGGCTTCATTCCAATCTCCTGTGAAGTGGAATATGCCATTTGTTTAAGCCAGGCATTCAATTAAATGTACAAATCCTTCCACTGCTGCATTATCTCTACCTGCAGGGCTGAATCAACAACGTCAGACATACAGTCTTCTTCCAAAATACAGAGTTCTTACACAGCAGTTTGCCTTCAGGAAGCCCCCCTCTTCCCCACTCTGGCAGAAATATTGCCAGAAAAGCTCTTTCTGCCTCAAGGAAACCCAAAATAAAACTGGTGTGTATGACAAGGATTCCCTTGGAACAACATAGTATCTGGATCACAAAAATGGATCCTGAAGAAAGCTTGACTTTCAAAAGCCTTAAAACAGCTAATAATGCATTTATTAATTCATCATTTAATTCATTAAGCAGGCCAATAATTATTTCTCCATCTGGCTTGACACTCATATTATTTGTGTAACAGCCATCTCCCTTATCACTCACATAAATAAAATGTAAATGATCCATTTTTATTATAATTGTTTTAATTGCTGTTCTGGATTAATCAAAAATAGCTTGTACTAAAATACAAACTACTGATGATCCTTATAATTATTTTATTGTACATAAACTGGTATTAGAATATGCACTGAGGAATTTACGCTTTCAAATCAAGATGAGGGGTGGAGAAGGGATCCTGATTTAAGACATGTTTACACTCAAAGGGCACTGCTGATGGCAGATCCTTGAGGTACCAGAGCCATCTTCAGACAGAATTCAAAACAGATTATGAAAAAACAAATGCACTATGTATCACCTAACAGAGCCAAGGGGAAACTACTGCACTGCAAGAGCTGCGGTCTTCCAAGGAGCCCAGTTATTCTGAGATGACGTGTACCTGGACTACAAGAGAAAAAGGCACGACACCAATGAGGCATTTCAACTAATTTGAAACTATATACTTCCAACCATCTTTAAAGTGTTCAACAACAAAAAATTAATGATGTGACATTACTTTGCAAAAATCAAAATCTTCTTTTGGACTTAAGAACATGCAGTTGCTCTTAGATCTAAAATCCCCCACCTCTTTTTCTGCACCTTGCTGAAAACTCACCCTTCCCTTCAATACTTTACGTCTTACCAGAGGAGCACTGGGCAAGTAACAGATGCAAATAAACCATTCCAAGAAGAACTTTACTCTTTTCATCCATAGAGGTATAAAAACTGCTTACTGCTCATATGTTCTGGCATATGGTTTACAAAAGATAACCAATTATAAAACACTAATACTTTTGCTAGTTTAAAAAAATAAAAAACAGTTTTTTCAGAAATTCAATAAACACCAACTTCCAACTTTACTAAAAAGCCCAAACTTTTAACAAAGTTCTGCCTCTCCTTTAGATCAAATGTAAACATAAAAAATATATCATAGAATCATAGAATGGCCTGGGTTGAAAAGGACCTCAAAGATCATCGAGTTTCAACCCTCCTGCTTTGTGCAGGGTCACCAACCACTAGACCAGGCTGCCCAGAGCCATATATATAAAATAAAAAAAAAGATAGACTCTTTCTTTCTATTTCAAATTACCATTGGCTGTATCTGCAGAGACAATAAAAACACTACTGTAACATAGTAAATTCATTCCCTAAATGTAACACTACTGTCCAATTTCTCCTTTGTATGATTATGGTCTTCTTGGGGTGAATGTTATCTTCAGCCTACAACATCTTCTGCCTGGTAAACCCAGTGATCCTGTCATGAGTATTTTTCAACAAGTTCTGGAGAGAGACATTTGGATCCAATGCTTTTAGCTTCTCCTCAGACTTGTTCTTTCCTATCACCACCAGCCTGCAGCTCCTCTGCCTGTGAAAAATACTAGCAGCAACAGCCTAAAGCATGAGCACATATTTTCTCCCATCTAGTGTCCCACCCAGTGCATGCCTAGCCTGGTACAGCTCTCACCACATGCTTGCTGCAGCTGTAATTTTAAGGCTAAACTGCACGTTTTCCAGAATACATATAAATTATATGCACAGTACAGATAAATATGCCAACTGCAACTGAGCTAGCAAAGAAGGTAAAGAGAAAAATGTGATGCTCTAGTTTTCTCTGCATTACAGTTTATCTTTTCTTACCTTTGTAGTCCACTGGTTTTGCATGCTTTAGAAGTTCTCTGCACTTTGCTTCTTCCTTGTGAATCTCCAGATGAAATCTGCATTCTGGATGGACACCATTCACCTGTGTCAAATTAACAAAGAGGCTAGGGTCTTGAAACACAAATCAAAACACTATATGAAGGATGCAACTACCGATAGTGAAAACCACAACTTGAACTGATGCTATTTTTACCCAAGTATGTGCTAGGCATTTTGCACGCACAATCAGTGCCCATTTTAGCTTCTCACATACAGACTTTTCAGAACAAAATCTTAAAGTAATGCACCAGAGCATTCAATGACTCTTTCCTGTAGCATTCCAAGGCCAACTGTCACTTACACAAAAATATTTAACTATGTAGTGAATTCACCAATGCTGTTGCTTCCCTTCCTCCAGAAAATCAATTAATTAAACTGAAGCAAAAAAATAAACAGATTTGCTTTTTTTTTTTTTTTTTTAAAGTGTGTGCTCTTACTAAGTCAGGAAGCTCAGTGTTTAATATGAGTGACAGAACATGAAAATTGGTCAACCTGTATTATCTTTGACATAGTAAATTTTGATTTTCTTCCTTTTTCCACCATGTATACTTTATCTCCTGAAGGTTTCAGAGCATGATTGTTTGATTCAAGCAAGTGCTACATGGGAAAAAAGCCCTCCTTTTAAAACTGTATTTTTAAAATCATATTCCCTTCACTCACTTACGGCCCTGCCTCTGGTTATTTATGTTGATGGAAAGAGACAGAGATGAAGATGGGAGAGAGAAGCAAGACACTGAAAACTGTGCTAATATCATCTGGATTCTCAGAGATCATAGTGAAAGAAAACATCAATATGTGTACTTCAGTCATCCCCACACTTTTAGTTACAAAGAAGAGTGGTATCTTTCCTCCTTTTACAGGAGACAATAGCAGAATCTGGTAATAGTCTATGATTCATCAGACACAACTTTTCATAATGGCTATGATTAATTAACATGTGATGGTAGATCCAGGAACCTTGGACCCAGAGTTAGGACTGAGAACTTGCTCGTCCTACAGGCTCCCAGTAGTCAGGTGCACAGCTGTTTAAAATGCAGTGCGGTGGCCCATACACATAGCAGCAGCTGCTACAAAACACACATAAATGTATCTTCTCCAAAATTCTCCTTTCATCACCTACAGTATCAGAACCTTACCTCCTTTTACCATATTATGACTGTTTTTAGTCTGTGCTTTCAAGCAGATCTCTTCTAAGCAGTTTGTCTAGATCCTTAAATAAGGATTTCTAGCAGTTACCAGACAAAGTTCAGAGTTAAACTGAAGATATCATTTTGCTGTGTAGTATCTGCTGTCCAGATAGCTCCTATTTCTAATAGAAGGCTTAAGTAAACATAATGACTTATCTGAATTTTCCTTTCTCATAACAGATTTTGAAAAAAAAAAAAAAGTTTTGCCGATTGCAAATGTGCAGTAGATCTCTTACTCATCAAAAAGTGTTATAATTAGCAAGTCTGAGAAGGGTGGTTTGCACTGCACAGAGATGTTAAACAAATGAAGAGTAAATCAGAGACGAAGAAAACTTGCAAAATCAGTGACTCCGACCTCTCACACTTGCGGGGTAACTGCAGGCTTCCCGCTATCAGTGATCTATAGCGAAGATTACTTTGACAGCATAAATTCGTGCTCGAAGGCAATGCAACATCACTTTTCAAACACGGAACGTGTGCCGAACCATAACACTCTGCCCTAGCACAGAGCCCAGCTGCCTCCAGACGTACCTCTCCAGGCTGAGGAGATGGGGAGGTTCAAGCCCGACCGTGCCCCAAAACACACCCAGGACCCCAGAACAAACGCCGAGGTCACTCACTCAGGGCCGGTCAGATACATGCATCGCCCTGCCTTCCCAAGAGCAGGTTATTTGTAAGCAGGGATTAGACAGATCAACGCTTAAAAATGCGTAAACGGATGGCACCTCAAAGATTTTCGTGTTCTGACTGATTTTTACAGCAGTGTCCGTGAGAACACCTCGGTCCCGGTGCGGCAGGGGAGCGCCTTCTGCCCCATCCCCGTCCGGGGACGCCCGCGGCTCTCCGCACAATTCCCGCAGCTCCCTCGCACGAGGCACTCTCCGCACCTGCTCCGCCTGAGCGCCGCCGACTTACCCGGCCCAAGTTCCAGCTGAGGGAGAGGAGGAGGAGGAGGATCGGCAGGTTCCTCATGCCAGCCGAGTGCCGGCGGGCTGCGCTGCCCCGCGCCGCTCCGCGGGCCCCCTCGGAAGGCGGCGAGCAGCAGCCGGGTCCCGCCGCCGCACCATAGGGCCCGCGGAGCGCCCAGCCGAGCCCCTGCCCCGCGGGCGGCCGCCGCCCTGCGGCTGTAGGCGGCTCCCGCACCTGCCCCCGCCGGCCGCCCGCTCCGGCTGGCAGCTCCCGGCCCGACTGAGCCCTGCCCGCCGCCTCGCTGCGTTCAGCTCCTCCTCTGCACTCCGGCTCGCTTCCCTCCCGCTTTCCTCAGCCCCTCTCCTCGGCTTTTCTCCTCCTCCCTCTTCCCGCCGCTCCCGCTCCCCCCAGAAGAGGTGCGAGCCGCTGCCCTTCGACGGGACGTCCCCCGGCGCCCTTCAGGTGCTCCCTGGGGCTCCGGGCAGCGTTCCCGCTCTCTGCCAGCCTCCTGCTGTCAGAGCAGCCCCTCTGCTCATCCAGGGGGGCCCGGGTGCCCGTACCAGGCGTGCAGAGTGTCGGCAGCGGGCACAGGCACACACACAAACCCACACACTGGTGTGCGGTGTGCCAAGAAGAGACCAGGGGCAGGGCAGCCTTACCGCCTCACAAGACATGTAAAATATTTAATTTAGTGAGATTCATGTGAGCCCATGCATGCTGCCACAGAAAACGCAGAGTTCACAAGCTGGCTTTGAGTTGAGAATGAGAATAAATTAGATTTGTTTCTCTGCTGTCTTTGTATGTGCTGTAATTTCAGCGGTATATATTGAGAGGGACTGAGTGGGCAACGTAAAACTCCTGCACGGTCTTAATGCCACCCAAAATAATCAGCTATAAGCAGAACCAAGGACACTTCTGAGACAAAGCTGAAGAGAATATTCATATTTTTAAAACCCATTTGCAGAAATGTTCTTTATATATTAACAACAAAGATCTGATTATAACCTCTGTGATACCATTAAAAAGAAAATTTTGCTGTACTGAGCGATGTTATGACCTGCGTGCTGAGAGTAGAGGGAAATATTAATGTAGAAATAAAGACTTCTTGTAGGATGGCATATCATCAAGCAATGAAAGTGTTTTCATTGAACAGAAAATTGTACCCCTTTGGATTGAATTTGATCTGTACATGACAGGTGGACTGAAATGTCCGATTGCATCCACTCCTAAAACAGCTGCTTTGGAGGGGAACCTCCTATGCCACCACCTCTCAGCCTCTGGGGCATACTCACAGGTCAAACCTCTTGAAAATGAGGAACAGCACATTGCAAGGGGTTAGAACTAGATGACCTTTGAGATCTCTTCCAACTCAAGTCATTCTATGATTCTGTGATTCCTGAGACTAGTGTCTGAGGTTCCTCTTTGGTTTCCTAGTTGTTGACACATGCTACTAGATACATGCTAACTAGGGGTGCTCTTTCTTCAGAGCTACAGGGTATTCCAAAATAGAAATCTCAATACCTTTTTCCCCCTCTTGCAGGAATCTGATAGCGTTATTTCAAGTCTTTGGAAAATCCTTACTTCTTCTTTAGAAGTTACTGCATGTTGTGATGAATGACCCCCTGCTAAGAAAGCAGTCATTCACTGCAGTCACTGAGTGAAATTTCAAAATCTCAAGGCTCTTCAGATACTTCAGCAGTAAACCTGACAGCACACCCTATGTAGAGGAGCTGTCATGCAGACTGTCCACCAGCAAGACTGCCTCAGCAGCTGATACAAAAGATGCCAGACACCAAAACCCAGTGTTTGATTCCCTGAGCAAATGATTCATTAGTCTGCTGCAGATGAGAGTCCTGGGGAAACCAATTAACAAATTAGTGTTAACATTTTGTGTAGAAACATTCTTGGAAACTGTCATCATTATTCCTTTTGTGGAATGATAGAAACTCGTATCTTGGGTTTAAGGCAGCCCACATGTTCAGGAACTGGCAAAGAAGTTATGAAAGTTGTGTCTGTTCTGTCAGAAGACTGTCCAGAGTCAGATTTTTGTGATATTCTGTTTTCAAAGAGTCAACATTTTGAGACAAAAAGAAATATTATATTTCCCAGACATTGCTTCTGCCACTATTCTCAATGACTCTGTGACATGAAAGAGAGACAACAGATGAAAGAGAGATGCATCAAATACTAATATTTTCATTTAGATATAGCTAAGTGCTTTGGGTGGTTTTTTTGTTTTGTTTTGTTTTTGTTTTTTTCCCTGAAGAGGACAAAAAGTATTCGTGAATGAAGTCTGGAAAATGTAATTCAAGTTATTTTTGCATAAACGTAGCACAGTTCAGTGACCTGTTACAGCTGTAGAGGAAAAAATAAAAAAAGAACTAAAACATCTGTTGATATATGGAGATATATAGAAATCAGACTGATACTCTTACGCAACAAAGAGTGGATAGTGTTAGGAAGGAAGCAAAGAAGAACATGAATATAGGCAGTCAGTGTAGACTTGTCATTTTCAGGAGTCCTGGCAAATTTGGAGGAAAGATAAGAGAGATTTTGTGGAGGTTATAGAGGTACTCTCTTCACACAGACTGAACAGACATGAAGGAAGAGAATGAAGTCCAAGAAAGGGAGAGAAATTCCTCCTCTTCACAAAGGAGATGGCAGAAAAGTTTAGTTGAAATGGATATTGCTTTGAATAGGCAGGGCCCTGGTGTTATAGAGAGGGCAATAATGCAATAAGGTGATAATGCAAATTTTACCAGCAGGTAATGGTCCCATTGACCAATGTCAAGGTCCTGCAAGCTCTCTTTTTCCATAATGCTTGGAAGAGACAAAAAGTTTTCTCACATTCCAGATATTGGAAGACTGCCCACAAAGGAAAGATTTGTGTCGACAGTAGTTACAGTACCAGTAACAAGTACTTTCTGTTCTGCCTGGTCAGCTGTCTGTTCAGAAACCTCTGATACACGGTGTAGGCAATCAGTAGCTGGTCAGATTTTTGCAGGCACATGGAGAAGCTGACAGCCTTCCATACTGAAGTGATTACATTGATTCCCTTTGAGCTGAAGCCTTATTGAAGTTGTCTGTGGAGTTCAAAATGTTTTGAAAATGTCTGTCCGCAAATCATGCTCTTGTCATAGCTTTCATTGCTTAAAAGTTTTTCTTTTCTTCAATCATCTAACAATTACTGTTTGCAGAATTCATACTATACAGTTGCCTCAAATACCCAAACAACGTGAAAAACTGAGGATTTTCCTCAAAACGTGTACAAGCTGTCTTGGACAACGTGACTCCTTCAGGGCTGGTGATCTCAAGTTATTGTACATTTTTCCAGTTCTACTTTCTAGACCTCAGAGGGATCTTTGTCTTGGTATAGGTAGTAGGTCAAAGTGCAGAAGGAGTGCTCTTCACACTAAGTCTTCATGAGATGTTCTTAAATCCCCCAAGGTGCTCTCTACTGTCATCTCATATTTTGTTAGGCTTTGTTTTCTGCAGTGCATATGTTTAAGGGAAGATTTCATCAGCAATGGAAATAGTATTTTGAGAGGATTTCAATGAAAAAGAAAAAATTTGCTTGTGCCTTTAAGGTACATGCTGTTTGGAGCTTTTATATTATTGAAAATGAAAACAATTTTCGTATCAGCAATTTTTCTGAACTGTTAAAATGTGATAGTATAGAGCCTGTTTCAATTAACAGATTGATAGTATAGAGCCTGTTTCAATTAACAGAGAAACTGCCTTTTCTTTGTATGGACTTCCATGCCTGAGTGGGGTCAACAATTTGTGTCCTGCTCATGCCAGTAGGAATTCAAACCTTGCCCAGGCTCCAGGGGGCTGGTGGCTGCAACACCACCCTATGAATAGAATCATATTGTTACTGCTGTGCAACCGGTGACCATCTGTACCAAATATAGTAGCTGGAGTCAGAGGTGAATGTGAGATGCACATTCTCTGAATAAACAAATGGAACTTTAATCAATGTGTCTCATCTACCATTCCATCAGATGTTCATATTGTTCATATTCAAAAAGTTCTCCTAACTAGTTTGAACTTTTGCAGTCATTGCTGATCATTGTCTATCTACATTACCTCTGGAACCCTATGCTTGTTTCTTAAACAAAGAAGCAGTGCTATGCAGAAGGGAAAGTTTTCTTAGGAAAGGCTGTGCTTAAGCATCGTTTCAACTTTTTCATTCTCTTCCAGTTCAGCATCACCAGCAGTGCCCTGCTGTCTTTAGATATGAATAGCAGTTCATACTATAGCTTCAGGCTGTAGCTGAGGTGATGTCTGTTAGTGGTAATGCTCAAACTGCTCCATGAACTGCTTTTTGTTTGTTTGCTTTCACAATGGCCTGCAAAATGGCATTTTACCAACAACAGCATAACAGATACATCCAAGCAGTACACTCACATAAGCAGCAAAATAATGACATGAAGAAGTCTTCAAAGTCTTCCAAGATATCTTTCTATAATTTGCAAGTAGCTTGGCTACTATAAAAAAAGTGTTTCTACAGATTAGAAATACAAAGAAGTTCTTTAAATATAAAAAAAGGAAAAAAAAAAAAAAGAAGGACTTCATTTTGCTATGTTAATTTCAGGGCTCACACACTTCAAATTGGCTTGATTAAGGTGTCTGTAGCAATGAAGTCTTCAGTCTGAATATAGCACAGGGATGCTGATCATGGAAAACTTAGTGTGTAGTCTATAATACTTAGTGTAAATTATGCAATTTCATACTCTCTCCCTAAAATTTGTAAGAGTCTCAAGTCTTCTCTGATTTCAAAAGAGTGGAAGAACATCTTTTCAGTGCAAGAAAACTTTTCAATTTTGTGACCAGGGTATTCTGTTTTTCCTATTTCCATTGTAGGCAGATTCTTTTGTTAATATCCATTGAACATGGTAAATTAATGGGTATTTTGTTGTATTAACATGGCTAGAGGATGTAGAATCTGGTATTTTAGTTGCATAAATTAAATGTAAAATAAATAATTTGGGGAGTGGACATGCTGGAAAATACTTGGCTAATGCCATGTCACGTATGATTTACTACAGAGTTCTAGGTTTGATTGGTGATTTTTGAGTTTTGCTGGACATAAAGAAATATTTTCATTTCTGAAAATCAGAAGTAATTTTTATTCTACTACAACAAAGGACAATTTGTCCCTGTTGGTTTAGAGCTGTTGCAATGGTTAGTTATGGCTTTTTTTTTTTTTTTTTTGGAGGGATACAATTTAAAGTAAATGATCAACTTAGTCACAAAACTCTAAAGGCAAGCACAGCAAATCTCAAAATCTACAGAAAAATTGAATTGACTGAATGGCAGACATGTCTTTAGGAAAGTAAAGAAGAGTAAGTAAGTGCATAAGGGAAGGCAAATGAAAAATAGAATCTGATAGTTTACTAAGACATACCATCTAAACAAAGAAAATGCATCAGACTTATTCTAGATAGCTGTTAGAGAAACATTTGATACAGTGGCATAGAGATTGCTAGTTAAAAGTGAAATGACGGAACTTAATAAAAAAAATAGTTATTTGGCCAAAATGGGGTTAAATTAACCTGACAAATAATGCAGATGTGTAAATAGGTGGATAAAAGGAAAGAAATGTGAAGTTCCTCAGAGATCAAACTGATTTAATTTCAATAATGATTTTTATTTTTGACAAAACAAAATTCTGTTATGATTCAAAATAATAAGCAGGATCTAGATATCTTACAAAACTGGATCACCTGGAAATGAAGAATGACAGACAAGCTGGAAATTTAAGAGAGCAAAATGGAAGGTCATGCTAAAGAACAGTGAACAAGTATTTCCACCATAGGCTGAAGGGTAATAGCAGGAAGTCCTGTGTGTACAAGTCAGTGTATGACAAAGATGAGTATTAATGTGAAATGACTGTGATAAATAAATGTGATCTTAGGACATACAGGAGAGATACTTACTGTAGAATTAGAAATGTAATGAGGCTAGGTGACATACTGGTCAGATCTCATCTGGAGTGTTGTATATAATATTAGCAATCCACAGTCAAGAAAGATGATTTGAGCAGGTGCAGAGCAAAGAAAGGGAGACTTAAGGACTTTAGAGTAAGTTTGGTTCAATAACTTGCTAAAATACAAATCTGAGGTAAAATATGTTACCAGGGAAGAAGCTAAAGGAAATTTGGCAGAAAGACTGGATTATTCAGTGACTCTATGACTCTACAATCCTAAGTGAGCATAAATGTAGCGATCAATATGTTCAGGACAAATATTTTAACAGTGACAGCAAAGAAATTGCTTTGCAGGGTAGAACTTGACCAGCCAGTGGGAAGGATTTTGTGCACCAACAAAGTAGACCAAGCTTTTCTTGAGGTCTTTTCCAAGTCCCTGTGCTATTTTGTGGTAAGAAGTCCCTCCAAGCCTTTCCATCAAAATTACTGTTCTGTAGGTAACTGAATGCTGAATTCTCTAGCATTTTAGACAGAAAAAATAGTTTTCTATACAAAGCACCTGCCTTTTCCTTCCTCCTTTTTCCTTCCTCTTGCTTCCTATTTCCATCAAAAAATAAAAAATACTAGGCCTATTCTTTGAAAAATAAAAATACTAAGTGCTGGGATAAAATTTTCCATTTAAGGGTTTTCAAAACAACCATAGATTTTTCTGGAAAGATAAAAAAAAGTCTCTACCAATCTTTACCTTCTGAAGATTTTTGTTTAGTGAAACCTGCAAAGCAAAGCAGATTTTAGGCCAGTTGACAAAAGTTGGATCTGGATCTTCATTTTTTGGTAATCTGGATGTATTTGTATCAGGAACCTTATACTGAGCTCTTCTCCAGCAAAAGAGTGAAATCAGACATTAAGACCTGTACTGAAAGAAGATATAAAAAAGATGAAAAATCCAGGCCACCTCTTGTCTTGGTAAAGGAACAGGAGGAGAAATTGAATTAATATAGTCAAAAGATTGAGTGCTATTTTGCTATTATATCATTATATTATATCATGCTATTTTGCATGATATAAAATCTTGGAATAGAACCAAAGAAATATGTAGTAAATATTTAGTTAGAGTAAGTTAGAGTTTGAGGTTGAATTGATTATGAGTATTTGGATCTTTATGTTAGAATATTGTTTAGACTATGTGGGGTTTTTTGTTTGTTTGTTTGTTTCCTTTTAGATACTTCAAGAAGAAGACAGAAGCTCAGCATATTTCAGGAATTTAGAACACCATTGTGTCAAAAACTTCAAATAACCACCAGCCTATTGGGGTATATAAAAAGCAAGAATTTTAGAAAGAAGAGATATGAGATTTCAATATCATTATCAGTATAAGACTTGGTTTCTGTTGCTTAACTCAAGCCTACCCAGAAGATATGAAAGGAGAACTTTCATCTTTAGCGTAATCAAACTTCTAAACAGTCTAAAATTGCTATTTCCATTAACAGAAAAATTCAATAGCATATAGTAGTAAGAGCAGCCTAATTGTCCATCATAATATGAGTTGAATGACACTCTAATCAGGGATGGATTACTGATGGTTGTATGAGGAATTTTCCCATGTAGGAGAAAGAAAGAAGTACATGTTGACAAATCAAACCCCTGTAATCCACAGGAATGTTTCACATTGATTTCATAAAATCAATACCACCCACTTTAGTTGCCCAAGTAAACATCTGAAAAGCAGGAGGAGGCAGGGCAGTTGTGACACAGGCTGCCAGTGTTAGTGGGTGAGGAAATACAGGCATTCAAGTAAGCAGGGATATGTCTGCAAAATGAAATATTAGGAGCAGCTGTGTGCTCTATTCTTCTCTGCAGGTTACGTGCCTTTGTCCATACGGGATCCAGAAGGCTTTGTGAAAATCAAAGGCCTACTTGAGCAGAATTCATTTCTAAATAAACTTGAAAACCAAAAAACAACAATAGGATAGGATGAAGTAGCTATGAACCTTGTGGCATAGTACTGCCAGGTTTGCTGGGGACATTGTTTCCATGTGTTCCTTAGTCCGACCTGGATCAAGGCCATTACTGCAAGTGAGCAGGAGTGGGACTGAACAGTGGTTGAGATTGTGCTGTTCTCTGTCTCACAGTGGTGGTGACAGACAAGCCTCTTTTCTGTTTGGTTATCATGAAAATGGGAGGAAATTTACATCTTTGTTGCTTTCTGTCATGTTGAGATAGGCTCTTTTTAACGTTGTTAGAAACAGATGGACTGAAAATGACAGCCACCCACACAGTTAGATGCTCACATAGGCCTGAGTTTATAAGAGCACTAGTTTAACAAAACAGAAGCAGAGACCAGGACTTCCTGCCACCCAGCTGATGGCAAGCCTTTTGGAATGGTCTTCTCCAGGTCATGTTTGTGGCTATGTAACAGGCCAACTTCAGGAGGCCACATGGAGGATGCCTTTGAGTGAGAGCCTGGTGGACTGGTTGTGTCTAGGCTTACATGGCCCGGGACACATGGATTTTTCGCTTCCTGGAAAAGTGCATTCATTTCTGTGATGTTACACAAAATATGGGTATGACCAACTCTGGCTTTGAGTATTGTAATAAAGTGTTTCTAGGCCCTAGTCTTACACTTTTTTGGAGAAATATATGTATATAGATTGGATCTTGCCCCATATTCCCTTACTCTTTCTTTAACAAGTGCTAACCACGGCCTGAAAATCTAACTTCAAAATCTCTTGCTCTGACTCTGCAGAGGTGAGTATCCTGGGGTTGAGTAGCTGCAGTGGAGAATGAGAACACTCAGACTGGAGTCACTTGTCTCTCAGGAGAAACTGATTCTTGTCCCATTCCCCTTAGCCCTGCATTTGTGACCGAACCCTGTTCACCTTGAGATTGATGGCAACAGTCCCATGGACTTCAGCTGGGAGCACAATCAAGCACTTGGCTGTGGAATCATGTAAATATTGCTCAAACCTTAAAGTTCTATAAATCATACTGCTCATTTTAAGGTGAGCACATAGCTGATGGGGTTATGATCAAAAGAGAAATGATGGCAAGTCATCTCCTTTTCTGCGTGTCTTATGACAGCTGTAGTGTGGGACACCTTATATGCTGAGGAAAGACAAGCACTAACTAAATATGCTACCAATTAAATAACCAACCAGTCTCCAGAACGGAAACACTAGTTCAATTTTTCCCTAGTCAGAATGCTATTCTGAGTTAGAAACTTAGAAATTAATCCTAAGAGATGCCATTTCCCTGCTTTAATATATACTGTTTTTTAATGGAATTGTGCAGAATGATTAGTGAGAGGCAAATGTCAAAATACCAGACAGAAACTGACTCACCAGTCTCAGGACTTAATATTAAGGTCAGGCTATGGGAGTATAATGCACAGTCTTTATTGCCTTGGACCTTATGTAGTGATTTACATTGGAACAAAATGACTGGAGTGGATATAATGAGCTATTTTTCTAAATTTGGTAGTATTTAACATATTTCTTACACGGTTTTAGAGATGACATGGCACAAGGCAGTTAAAACAAGACAAGAACCAAAAACAAAGGAACAAGCTCAGAATGTCCTAGACAATGATTATGAAAAATTGGGGAGATACTATTATTTTCTTTGTTCAAGATTAGATTATGATGCTGAAGAATATGCACAGTGCTTGCTTTCCCTCCCTAGTCATTCTACGTTTGTCCTCTTGTTTTTTCTTTTAAATGCATTTGCATATACCACATGGCAACAAACTTTTAATGTTGATATATTTTCTTGTAAAACAGCTTTCATCCCTTCATCCCAGAGCTTTGATTGAGTGGACTGCCCTAAAGTAAATGAGCTTCAAGTTACATTATACTTAAACTAATTGCATCTACTCACTAGAAGTATTTCAATCCACAGTGGCAGAAGATGACATGAAAGGTAGTAAGATCAAGTGCTAACATCAGCTTTCATGCAATGCTAAACTTTTGTGTGGATGTTATTACTCTGTTACTGAAACAGCCCCCAGCTCAAATCCTGTAAGACTTTGGTGCAGTTCTCTCCCTTAAATGCTATTCATCATCCACTGCCACTGATTGCATTTTGGTTGTAATATGATGATGAATTACAGGGTTCAGATTTGAAGTATCACCAACTCGTGCTCTCACTGTTTATTGTTGTCTTGTCTTCTGACCTTTCTGCACTGCTGTCTATACACAGTATACTAACAGGACACTAGATAGCATGTGGCAGTCATTTTACTCTTGTTTCCTCAGCAACTTTTTAAGATCATTAACCAACTCCCACTTGTCAAGCCATAATGCTAACTTACCAGGGGATATCTGGATTTCAGAATACCTGGATTTTGAAAAAAAAATCTGGATTTCAAAATACCTAGTAGCTATGATTTTGACTACAGTAGACACAGCCACTTCATTACTACTTCATTCCGAATGTATTGCTCATAGAGGTCACTTACCTAACTGAATTGGAAACGAAGAGCTTTTCTGTTGTTTCTGGAAAAAAAAAAAAAAAAAGTGTTTCTGAAAATGGATGATATGTTCTGCTTTTTTTGTAGCTACTCTGGTTGTGAAGGGCTTGCCATTCTGCCAAGGTCTGAGTGCATTGATTATGTTAATGCTGTTGGGAAAAAAGATGCAGACATGACGCTGCAGAAAGGATGCATAAGGGAATAATCAAATTCAAGGAGTTAGCACAAAGTTGGAGAAGTAGGTGATTGACGATGGAACGATAAGATACAATAAATGTTCGTGGAATTATAAAGTACAGACAGATTTTTAGGATGATCATCAATAATCTTCCAGTTTCTATGGAATGTGGTGCCCTTGAGCCTGATGGGTTAAAGGATCAGTGATGCCTTTAGGAACATCCTGGATATTGGTGTATTTAAATTGTGATAGGAGATACACAAATAAAAAGAGATCTGTTATGGCTGTATAGGAGGGTTGGGGAGTTTAAAAGAAAACACAGATAACCTTCCAAAGAAAGAACCAAGCCCACATGAGGAAAACCAGAAAGATCATAAAATCCTGTGGAATGCATATGAACAAGCAGAGTAGGACCAGAGATGAACTCCCAAATGGTAGCAGTACTAATAGTAAAATGTTTTCCAAACATTTCAGAAGCAGCAAGCCTGCTAGAGCATCAGTACAACAAATAGAGGATCAAGATACATCAACATTTTAAAAAAGATAATCCATAGAAGAAAAAAATAGGGTTTTTTTACAGCTGTGATCTCACCAGAGGAGTCTAGAGAGCTCCCTTGGCAGAACACTCCTTGTAATCAGTGTTTCAGTGTAACTGAGATTTTGGTAGAAGATATGTAACAAAACCACTACCAGAGAATTCTAATGGAATTCCTGAGTGAAAAAAAAAAAACAAGCTGCTAACTACAGTGTCCATTTTCTCACATAAAAATTCTTTGGTGGAGAAGACTGGCAGTAAGTTAATACAGCACAAATTTTTAAACAGTGTTCCAGGAGAGCTGTGTAGGTATCATAAAGATGAACACTGAACAATTGCTGGTACTCTCAAAAAAAGACGTGGAGACATGAAATTACACTATCAAGCTAAAGACAAGAGATACTTTTTTACATGCAATGCATGGACAACACATGGGCCTTTCCTAAGGATTTCAGAGTTGATAAAATTGTACTGATTAAACATTTTAAAACACAATGGAAGAAAATCCTATAGTGAGTTAAGTACAGTATGTTACCTCTGGTTTAGGAAACATAAATCACTGGATTCTGAGGAAATACTTATGAAAGACCAACTATCTTTGTCTCATTCTTAAGTTCTTCTGTACGTATTTGCTGTTTGCCACTGTCTCACGCAAGATGTCAGAATGGTATGGAAGTGCTTGTGGTGTTACATTTTATGTTCCAGCAGTTTCTGAAAGCAAATGTATCCTTATTTGTTCATCTGCAAGTATTTAACAGCGAGAAGGCGAAGAAGGCAACATTCCTTCTCCAGAACCCTCCTTGATATCCTGCAGCAGTGCAGGATCTGGGAAGGTGGGAGGCAAATGTGTGAAATGTGTGAGGTTCTTCTCAGTGGTGTGTAGCAACAGGACAAGGACCAATGGCCTAAAACTTGAACATGGGAAATTCCATACAAACATGTGGAAGAACTTCCTTACAATAAGGGTGAGGGAGCACTGTAACAGGTTGCCCAGAGATATAGTGGAGTCTCCTTCTATAGAGATATTCAAGATGGGTCTGGATGCCTACCTGGCAACCTATTGTAGGATGCATGCTTTAGCAGGGGGGCCGGACTTGATGATCTCTTAAGGTCCCTTCCAACCCAGCAATTCTGTGACTCTGTGATTAACAGTGATGTTCTGGGAATGAACAAGTGAGGAAATTAATCACTGGTTTTTTACATCCTCTGCAACTCTATCACAATATGGAAGAAGAAACTGAAAACAGATAAAGAAACAAGAGATGGGCAAGCAGAGACAAAATTTCATTTTGGTTAATTTTATTTTCTTTTTCTCATTTTAGTTTTAATTTCAATTTGCATACAGTTTTTGTAAATGTGCAGACATTAGTAAACATCTTGCTTACTAGTTTTAAGTGCACATTTATTTTTTGTTGACAGTCAAGATTATTCAGAACTTTTTATGAGATTATATTTTCCATTTTAAGTTGTTTAATATTTTGGTGTCCACTTAATTGAAAGCTGCAATCATATTGACCTCAAAATATTTTATTAAAGGGCAGAAACAGAAACTAGCAATATGTACTAGCCAGGCCCATGGTACACTGTGTTCCCAAACTAGTGAGCACTGAAAGATCCATTTAAATTGATATTTTATTTGGCAAATAAATTGATTCTTACACCACTTATTTCATAAATTAATCAGGTACAATATACTCATAAAGCCTAGGAGTCTCATCATCCTTGAAGTTTAATGTAATATTTCATAGAATCATAGAATTAGCTAGGTTGGAAAAGACCTACAAGATCATACAGTCCATCCATCCACCTACCACCAATAACCCCACTAAACCATGTCTCTCAACACTGCATCTAAACTACATTTCACAACAGAAGCACCAAAAACTTGTAACATATGAGTAATGCCCATGAAAATTCACTACTCCCAAAACAAAATTTGCATTAGCAATCAGTTACTGCCTGCACCTCTATAAGAGGCAGAACTGAAAAATCTTCCAAGATGCTCTTTTTTAGTTCTCAGCAGCACAAATATGATACTTCTGTGCTGTGTCGTGTTCTCCTAAGCAAAACAAACAAAAGGAATTTCCTTTTAATACAACCCCATACGCATGCTGAACACTGCAAAATCATGAAACAAAAAGCAAATGAGTGGAAAGAAAGAAAGCAAAATATCTCTTTAAAGGAAAACCAATATGGTGTTTTGCAAAGGAACAGTGGGAAATTTTCATAAGTAAGAAAAGAATGATGCTCTGAGCTGTAATGCTACGGGCAGAAGCTCATCAGATTTTCTCCCTACTCAAGTGTAGAGTACACCCAGGATAAACAACTTTTGCAGGTACTGCTTGGACTGAAAAGCCTCTGGCTCAAGAACAGGTGGGTATAAAAAACGTATCCACAAGGATTGTCACCTGCAAGGGAACTATCCTTAACTGACTGTCATCAGTGATTTGGGAGATTCTGTGAATGTCACCCTTAGAGAGCTTGTCATTGCTTTACGAATAACTGGGAGGTAACTGGTTTAGTAACACCAAATTTGTTACTTGGGAAAGTGTAGTTTTCTACAGTGATTAATAAGCAATATGAGTAACATCAAAGGACCAATTGCTCCCATACTGGTATGGGAACTTGAGCTACTTCTTCACAGACCTCAACACTGCACAGAAGTTTGAGCTGGTATACCTAATACAAGAATGTAGGGTATGGAGTATTTTAGAAAAGTCTGTGCACACAGAGAAAGGGTTATTTACTTCTTTGAATCTTGTTAGGCAAATATGAATAAGATGCTATCTATTCCTATACAGGAACACTGTATGTCAGGGCATTCTTAAGATAGGTAATAAGATGTTATATAATGGTTATTTTTTAATTTTCATTATGACAGTATGGCTGTCTTTGACTGGATTTTTTCTAAAGACTATCCAGATCTCTCCCACAGGTTTGTTTGTTGTTGTATATTTAAATTAAGAACAACCTGGCAGAGCTTACTTTAAATAATATTGAATGGCTAAAAGGAAACTTTTAATGAGAAAGAGTCCTAGAAGTCCCACTCACAATTGCTAGTGAACAAAAGAGAAAATGTACTTCTGAAAATTCTGGGCTCAGTTCTGGTACTCGCTGGCTGCACCAATGAGAAGAGTTGGTATGTTGCCAACTCCTGTTCATGTTCCTGGAAAACTGTGATTTGCATAAGCTTTTGACAGTGTGTTTCTAGCTTGGCCAAGATTTTAGGATTCCATACTGAAAAGGTGCTGCAAGGTTTTCAGCCTTAACACCACAAAGCTGGATTGGGTCCTAATACAAATGGTCAAACTGTTTAGTTAACTTCAAATATTTATATTTAAAAAATGTATTTCAGTAAGAAGTGGTGTATTATTTAGTAAAGTTTTCTCTGAAATTGCCCAGAAAACAGAAATAAAAATTAATTTCTTGCAAGGTCAGTATTGCTAAAATGAATATATATATCCTTGTTTATTATTTCTGTTCCAGACTGCTTCATTCCTCTGTAATAACTTTCTCTGAAAGATAATTCTAATTTCCAAATCCTTCCTACTGAATTATAAACAAATGAGATAAACAGATTTAAGCCAGTTCCATCCACAAACAGAAGATGGAGAATTTCTCCCCCAGATTTCAAAACATATAATTGTGTATCAGGTTAAAGAAGATTAAATACATTCCTGAATGCTAACACTGGCCTTTGCCTCCAGTTCCAGTTTCTAAATGAAGTGAAATAGTACCAAAACTTTCAAACAGAGTATCCAGGCTAATGGCTGATTATGGGAACAAAGATTAACTACTGGGCAGCTTTCATGCCTTTCTTCCTCATCTGCACTCAGTTCAAATAAAGTATGGTAGACTGAATACTGCAAAATTTTCATTTTGACAATTTGCTTCATAGCATTCTATTTAATTCACATTTAAAAAAAGGCATCTGCCATGCCACAAGTTTTGATCAACCAATTCTTAGTTCTAAGTACCTCCAGTGCAACATCTTCTGTTGTAGCTACTGTATTTCCAAACAAACCAGTAGGGAAAGAAATATGCAAAGTAAACTTTCTCTTGGCAGCTTCCAAAATGAGACTGCAGTATTTCTTGTCTACTGCTTTTTGTTTTTTCATTGCATATATGTAGGCACACAAGTGAGCAAACTTGGCATATAAGATACCCTCCACTTCCCATCCTGGCTTGTGAAAGATCCTCCCTCCACCACTTCCTTCCCCAAAATGCACAAACATATTTTGTGAATTAAAACTACGAGATTAAAAAGATGGTATAAACTGGTTGCAATACTGTCTCAACATAATTTTGATTAAGTTGCTTTCAGTTTCATATCAGCTGATCTCAAAATAGTAACAAAAATTGTTTTCATGTTTTCAGTTCATAGAGTATTACCTTGACATTTTCATTTTAGGCTGATGTCTGTATGTACCTTTCTCTATAACATTTTTCATTTACTGACCATGGAGAGAAACATTTGTTCAGTTATAGCCCATAAAGCATATGTCACCTGGGTCTTAGACACTTAAGTAAGAAAATTTCTCATCTCTCTTGAACTCACATGCTAAGATTTAAGATGAAGGTTATCTGGAGATGCATCTGCTAATTTGAAGCCCACTCATTTAATGCTAGCTTGCAAAAAATGGTATCTTGTTCTCTAGGGCTGACATTTGTAAAAATGAGTATTCGTGATGAGGGTTATTTGGGGATTTTGTTTGTCTGTCATTATTTTCCTCTTTAGAAACTCACATAAATATCAGCTCTTATCTTGTTATCTCATTTTGTTAGGTCATTGTTTAGAGTATTAGAGTAGTTTGTTCTAAGCTGTTAATGCCTTTTTTTTTTTTTTCTCAAATGGGATGCCGAATATTTTTTAAAGGGTTAGTCAGTTCTGGAAGTTAAATAGGGAATAATAGTCATGAAAACCCAGAATACTGTAGTTAGCATTCTATTCTGAATAGCTCAGTTTTCACTGCCATAGGTCTTGAGCCATCATCTTCTAGGATATGTCACTACTCTACTTGTCTTTCCAGACAAATCTTACAGTCTGCTCATATTAGAATATAAGGGATATAACTTTTTTTGTTGTTGCAACTTCATTAAAACCCCATAGTATAAAGAGAGGAAATTATATTTTAACTCATTCTATCTAGCAGAGCAAATCCTGCAGGAAATGCTGAGGTTTCCCGTAAGAATCCAGTGTAATTGATTCAACTGCTTTAATGCACCCTATTGAAACAGTCAACCAAACTTCCCAAAGTACAAAAGTTTTATTCTAGATAAAAGTATGGGCTTATAGAATTTTAAAATCAAAATAGGATCATCAAGAAAACAAATAACAGCAGGACCAATGGAAGAGATTTTAAAAAAAGAAAAGATTTTTGTCAGGATTTGTGTTTGGATTTAAATTCCAATTTGAGTCCAGGGAACTCCTATGGAAGGAAAATCTTGAGTGCATTCATCAATGCCTAATGAGGTAAAGTTCCCACTGACACTTTCCCCATGGTTAGAACATGTCTAATATTTCTTTCTTCTCTGCAGGAAGGCTTGAACTATGATTGCGTTCTTTCCCTATGTTGAGTACAATAGAACTTTTTCCTTTTTGATTGAGCTCTCTGTTTTCGTAAAACTTTTGTGACCTGAGCAACTTCTCATAGTAACCATGGTGCTGTGACCTTGGAGGTTTGTACTTGAATGCAAAAACCTCTGTCCTCAATATGCTGTACTGCATACAAAAGTCCATTGTAAACAAAGTTAAAAATGACATAAACCAAAATATTTTTCTGAATATCACTTTTTTAAAAAGTGAGAGAATTGATCTATTCTGCTCTAAAAATACATATCCTCAGCTTTAGCTTTATTTGAAGCATCTACCTTAGATAGCTACATGATCCTAATGGCTACATAGGCTTATGGCCTGTATATTTGCACAGCTTTTGTTTTCAGAGTTCAGCTGGTAGCTGAGATAGGCCCATTCTCCCAGTCTCACAGAGGAGAGACTGAGATTAAATGACAAAAGAACAAATTAGTAAAATAACAATAAAACAAGAAAAGTTGTTTGGTGGAATACAGAAAATACAAAATGGTGATCCTGAAAACTCATCTTCAGTCATTACTTGCCTTTGAACAGATAAGAAACACACAGTCTGTATTCTTCATTATGTGTTTCCTGCTGCATGCCATTTTGCTTTTGCAGCCCATAGTATCTCAGGTCTTAACAGCATTAAACAGCTTTGTGAAGTGATTGTCCCAAAGGCCATTCCAGATTCAAAAATCAGACATGTTTTCATCTATTACCCTTACATTTGAGAATCTGAGAAAAGCGGTAAGTTAATCAGTTTTGGCTACTCTGAAGAAAGAAATTGAATGTGTGTCCCAAAATCCACATCAGCAAAATCAAGCTTTTCTCCTTTTTTCCTGATGTCTTACTCAGAGAGTGATAAATTCTCTGAAACATCACATGCTGCTTCACTGTTCAAGCAGAACTGGAAACCTTCTGGCTCCAAGTCATAGCTTTTGTTTCTAAGGCCTTTAACAGAGTATATATGAGATATTTTACCTGAGAAAATAAAACATTAGTAAAAGTGTTAGTAAAAGATAGTCTATTTTGTCTAGTCTCTATTTTATCTAGGTTTTTTTTTCCCACATTTTTTTCCCCACAATATTTTGAATATAAATGTTCGCATAGAAAATATTTTGGATTTGGTGTAATCATCATATTGTCTCCCAGAAACTGGAATTCCATTGCAATTCACACTTCCATTTGTTTCGGTGAGTGGTCTTGAGATGTATTTCTCCTGTGATATACTATGCTGTTTCTGAGAGAAGTTAAGACCACAGTGCATCTTGAAAGTTATAATTCAACCAGGTACCCAGACTTATAGAAAAGAATGAAAGAAAAACTTGCTTGAAATGCATCTCCTTGATAACTTTTTGTTGGCCTTTCCAAATCGAATTGTACATACAGTCTCAAATTCCTTTGTCAGTAGAAAAAGTATTTTCTGATCTGTGCTAATAGCCATCTACTAAGTAGCTTATTTAGGAATGGGATTGATATCGTGAAATAAAGGCTGATGTTCATCTAATAGGATTTTTTTTGTTGTTGGTATTTTTTTCTAAAATAGATATGTAGCTGAATTGAGACTTGGTGAAAGGATCACACGTAGAATGTTAGTCACCTATGTAGGAGATCAGGCAGTGGTAATATCCCATTCATTAAAACATAACCTGATTTTTTGTTATCATTGAGATACCATTAATACATTTAAAGTGCTCACAGAAGTTCTTGGGAAGAAGACGGGAGACAAAGATCCTGTCTTCTGTGTAATTTAAATAAAAGCACCCAGAATTTCAGAACTGCTGAGCTCTCGACAGCTTCTCCAGTGTGGTGCTTCCTCCACTGTCCCTTTAAAACATATGGAAAAATTATATTTAGGAAGTATAACGAGTGGTTGGCAAATTCTACCAAATGTTTGCTAGAAGATTGAGCACACCAAATGTTAATAGGGAATTATTGTGTGACTGTGTCACCTAGACACCTGCAGTGACAGCTCCAGCCCTGGGCTCCATGCTGTTAGGCTCTGCTCAGACATGAACTTGCAAGATCTGCTGGCAAAAAGAAATGAAGTGGCATGTCGAAGAACACATAGCATGTATGCAGTCTCTCTGTATATATCTGTGAACAGGCTTTAGAGCTGTGTTTTTGCTGCTCGGTTCCCTGAGATGGCTGTGGGTGAGGTGTGCTTTGTCTCCTGTCTGTGTGGCTGCCAGGCAGAGATCCCACCCCATACTTCAATATTATAATATCTAACTCTTTCCTCACTCACTAGCCCATTAGCACTGTGCAATGATTTGCAACTATAATTTTAAAATGCTACTTAAGCTAGTAAATATATCAATATGAATCAGTGGCCCCAAATCTCTCTTGTTGCTTTAGGAGTTTTTTTCCCGGTAAAAACATAAACCAACAAACTTAAACTGTTGCTTTGGTTTGTTGTTTTCTGAGTCCTTGATCCAAGCTCTGCTGGATCTCAGCAAAAGTAAAGATGAGAGTCAAATGCTCAGCCGAGTGGAGCAAAAACATCTGAGGATTCTGATTTTTTAATAGCACATCTTAGAACACTGAAGATCTGGATGCTATCAGGCTCTGAAAGGCTGGAAAAATCCAGTGAATTTGAGACATTTGAAAGTATTTGCTGTTAGTTTTATGTGCAGGAGTCACTTTCACGGTGACAGAAAAAGTCCTACATTCAAAAATAATATTCTCAAAATAGAGAAATAGAGGGAAAGGGAGAAAGGAGGAAGGAAGCAAAGGTGGAAGGAAGTGAAGGAAGGAAGTGAAGGAGGAAGGAAAGAAGGAAATAAAAGAAAGAACAAGAAAAAGAGAGAAAGAAAGAAGGAAAGAAAAGGAAAGAAGGAAAGAGAAAAAAGGAAAAGAAAGAATCAGAAAAAGGAAGGAAGAAAGGAAGGAGGGAAGAAAGAATGGAAGAAAGGAAAAAGAGAAGAAAGGAGAAAAGGAAAGAAGGAACCAAAGATGCACTGCAGCCATTAAAAAGCATACAAAATGGTTAAAATGGAAGACGTAAGGTTGTCTGTAACAAGTTTTTTAGCATTCTGGTGTGTGCTATACAATTCAGATTGTCATTATGTAATTTTTTTTCTTAGTATCTCTGCTTCATTCTGTGCATAGAAATATAATATTTCCTCTTATTTTTATTCAATATATGACCTTAGAGATCTTACATAATTTGTGCTGTGCAAACCCTCCTCAGAACAGAGATTTGTCAATTTTCTCAACAGCTGTTCTGATGTGCTCAGTTTCAGAGTATTTGGATACTTCACAAATGTAATGGATTAATTTTCATAAGACCCAGCTGAGGTGGGAGGAATTATTATTAGGGCTTTGTAGGGACCTAGAGATGAAGGTTAAAAGCTAACTAATTTTGTGTGCCTGGCTGAAATGATGGGATTCTAATTGCTTCAGAGTTCTTACAGTACTTTCTAGCAAACTGCATATTGCAATTTTCAGATGCTGTGATGAGAGTGCTGCAGGCAGTCCCAATGAAATCAACATGAGGTTTGGTGTGATCAGCCAGCATTTTGTATTAGAAAGCGGCAAGCCAGTCTGTACTTCAGCCTCTGTGTTACTGCTTATTTTCACTTCTACCTTCAAGGGCCTGTCTGCACCTTGAACTGCTTGCAATCCTGTTCCTTCAATCTCACCTCTTCTAAAAGACAGCAACTAGAGAACTCCTCTCTCACACACAATGCACCATGGCTCATGGTCATCATCTTGTGGGAAAACACACATCAGCACCTTACATGGCCCACCGGTGCCAGCAGTCAGGCAATTCTTCATGTGTTTTTATGCATGTGGGAGGTGTATCTGGAAGACAAACTTTTATAACACCACCCCGGACAGAAAAAAATTGATCTCTTCATTCAAGCATGACTGTAGAAAGAGAAGCAGCACTCACAGCCATCTTAAATATCAGTCGTTGCTTTGTTGCTACCTAGAAATTACTTTCTTCTGTTACCAAAGGCAACAAAACAGACAACCACCAAGTTCTAGCTTAAGCCTCCCTTTACTTGTAGCTCAGCCTTAAGTTCAAGCCAATGGCTTGCTTCTGCTTATAAAGCTGAACTGGATAGAAAAAGACAAGGCAAGCAAATCTCAAGCAGGAAAAGAGCAAATAAATTATAGTAGACCCAAACCTCCAGTGTACAGCATTCTTTTCACTGCTGGCATCCTCACTGATCAGGTTGTTGCAAAAACACCAGCCCTTGGTTGTTCTTCTCATTCAACTTACACAACTCTGCCTTCAAAGCTGACATAAGGAAGCTTTGGGAAGGCCTTTTGGCCAAAGTGTTCCTGTGATAAATATAACAAATGGTCCATAAGTGATTTGTAGTTCTTGAGTCATCTGAATTTAAGCAGTCAAACTGAGAAGAAACAATCATAAGCTTTGGATAGCAAGAAGGTCTCTCCCTCCGTAGCATAATGAGCTTGGTAAGTCCCAAGACAGAGCTATCTGTGTTAATAACTATTAAAAAAGACCAATGGAAGAATATTTAGTGGACAGAGAGTTGAAAAAAGGATGAGACTGGAACATAAATGAACACTGACTGAGTTGAAATGTGTAAGTATAACAAAATGGTGAGGAAATAGCCATCACGGTGATCAAACAGTTATGTCTAAGTGTGGAGGAGCCTGGCTACAAGGTGGTTCTGCCTGCTTGGAGGTTCCAGTCTCAACTGGCACTAGAGCCAGAAAAGGGCTGGTGAAGCTATGGGGGAACGCAGGCATACATGCTGCTTCCCCTCTGGGTGGGATCAGTGAGTTCTGCTGGGGCTCTTTGGTAATCCAGCAATAAATAATGGTCAGTATTAGGTTCCTCAGTGAGATTTAGATCTCCTAGATCTCACCATAACAATTATGTATGTAACACCTACGCACATCTTGTATTTATTGTCTTTAGAAGGCTTGACTTATCAACCATTACACTAAGATTAATTTTAGATGTCAGTTCAAGTTGTGAAAAAGGTAAAGTAACACCAGCAGATGTACCATAGGGAGATCTCCTCTTAAGAACTTAATAACTTAATTGTAGTGTTTGCCATGGATTTCAGCATGCTCTTCTGGCATAAATTCAGAATTCGAGATTCCTTTTTTTGCTAAATATTCATCATATTTATATTATGTCCTGAACAATTTTTCTCTATTTCTTCTGCTTCCTCCTCCATACAGACCCTCTATCCCTCTCTATCTCATTCCATTACTTTTTTCTTCCATGGAGCTGGCATCTTGAAAGAACAGAGAGACTTTCGTAATGCTTTCAGCACCACCAAGAGAAATTGCAATCGCAAGGAAAGGCTCAAACTGCAGGCAGGGATTGCAGTGTACTGGGTACAAATAAAATCTCAGGAGAATTACCTAGCTATGAAATACTAGCAACTTTCTATCGCTGTCTGATTTTTCAGAACTTTGCAACATGTCCAAATTTTGGAAGATTTATCTGGGAATGGAGCCAGGACAAGCCTCCAAACCACAGAAGTTCTTTAGTTTCTCAGTTGTTTTAATGTCAAATTGTGAGCAGCAAAATGTTACCGGGAACCTCAAACAGTTTTAAACGGAAAATGCTAGTCAGCGCTGGTCAGTTCTGACTGCATTAATCTCTGCTGGATTAGTTTGAGAGTTGGTTTTGTTTTTAGTTTTACTAATGCCACTTTAACCTTATTATCATGACATGGAGGGGCTTTTAACAAGCAAACTGGTTCACTGGCACTTTTTATTAAAAAGCTAGTAATTGCAGATCATGGGAAGTGCTGGCACTGTCCTTAAAGCATTACAAAACAACGTTGAGTTAGCTTCATCTACTCTCGGTGTACTTCTGCTTCATTTGCAACTGGTGAGTTGCTGAGAACTGGAAGCAGTAAGTGCTTCTGTGAGGATGAATAAAACAAAATCATTGCAGTCTGGGTATCAAGAGCTTTACACTTAAGGATAAATTTATTCTGTACAAGACTGAACAAGTTAGTGACTTCTGAAGATTGTAGAGGTGAACCCAGATTAGATGGCAACTATAAAAAGGAGAAAAATAGGGTTTTCCATATTAAATTTGGAAAACCAACATCCCTAAGGTCTTCAAGAAAGCAGGCATTTTCTTATTTCAGGAATCTTGCACAAGGAGCAATCCTTGTCACTCTGTTCCAGTTTGATCTCTAGCTAATATTTTCTGGGATTCAAATCATTGTCATCAAAATCGTGCTGTAGCAATTCACTCAAAGAGATTGAGAAGCACACAACATTTTTAGTCAGTAAAAATTTCTGTGATGAATATTTCTGTTCTTTGGGAACAGACACTAATAATCTTTCCAAATATACTTACAACTTCACAGAGAATTTTCCAGTAGAGAGCTGAATTAATTCTGTAAAAACTTTAAATTATGCACAATTATTTAATTCTTTTCAAACTGTATATTTTAAAACTTGTTCTATAATCCTATTTAATTTGTATAGCCTCCTCCTTTCATTCTTCTTAATGTAATTAAATTCCATGAAAATTTTTCATAAAGATTGTTGAGCTGTTCCCAGAAAATTCATAGTTAATTTTACTTCAAGAAGGTAAAAATTCTTTTTTTTAACATATAGTTAAGTTTACAAAACCATGGCTTTAAATAACGGATGTCAGTCATACATTTCTCACTTACCGCTGTCAGTCTGGACAGTTTTGTTCTGGTGTTTGCAATCCCTTCTCTTACCATTTCTATCTCCACATTGACCCCAAGTACGCATCTGTGCCTGATGGATGGCCTTGATAATTTGTTTTAAACTGATGGAATATTTATAAAGACACACAGGGGAAAAAAAGAAAAGTGTCTTCTGTGTGTTGGCAGAACACAGATGCAGCTAATAAGAAGTGATGCTATTTATGAGCACAGTGGGGTGTACTTTTTCTGGCTCCAGGTGCAAACCAGCAGGATATTAAGTGCATTCTCTCATCGCCTGTCCCAGTCCTGATCCCTGCAGTGTGAGTGCAGTCAGGGATGGAAGAGGAAGAGGATGTGGAGGAGCAGGACCATGTGCATACAGTGTCAATCACAAGTGGATGCTTCTTGTGAGAGCCAGTGTCCTGACTGCTTTATGCACCCATGTGGCAAGCCAAGACTTCAGTCTCTATCATTGGCTCAGTAACACAAAAAAGAAGAGCTGAAGTAGTGGAGTCAAGTTTTAAGTGAACTGATGACTTTTATGAAAGAATACAAATCATTTTAAAGCCTTTTCTGGAGTTCAAGAACAGGCCAAGCTATTTGTACTGACACAGCTGATGTGTTCTCTTTTCTTCCCTAAGTGAAGGTTTATATGAAGACATCTGTTAGCTGAACCCAAGACTGTGCTCACACAGCCTGCCTGAAATCCAAAGAAGAGGTGTAGGAAGAAGACAAGCTGGCAAAATGGGAATTAAATCGATTTCCTGATGTAATATGAGAAGGGCTTTTTACAAGGCTGACTTTCACAACTTCAGGCTATAGTAAACCCTCCTTAAACAAAGAACTGATTTTCTGGATTGCTGGCTGCTAGAGCTTGTTGGTTGCTGCTTCAGTGCTTGCAGACTATGTCTTGACTGCCATTTTGTAAAGAAGAAAAAAATCTTTTTCAGATACTGTGGAAAAGTTGATAATAAAAATTAGTACTTATATATATTATTAAAAGTTATTAACACATTATCTTCTATTAAGATAGGAGGAAAATTTGAGGGTATGAAGTAGCTTCTGGCCTGAGTCTCCAGTGCTCTGATCCAGATAATGCTCACCAGAGTGCTTATTCCTTTGCTGTTAAAATATATGCAAAAGAATTTGTCATACAAATTAACAAATTAGCAGCATTTGTATTGTATTTTCACTGCAACAGCACCAGTCAGAACAAGATCATTTTATCACACTAACTGTACAAACAAATGTTTCTGACCTGCAGAGGTTACAGTCTGAATTCAGACACAATAAACAAATAAAATAAATGGAGAGACTGGAGAAGAGGACAGGAGGGAAACAATGATAAGAACACTTAGTTGCCCAGACCATGTACATGCAGAATTGTGGCTCTATTTATAAGATAGAACTAAACATGAGATATTAATGAGGTTAGTAATCCCTGCTGGCCAGCTGCCTAGCCATTAAAGGAAGGACAATTTGTCTGGAAGGAGAATATTCCTACACCCTGCTGTGTTGCTGAGAAGGATTGTATAAATGCCAAGGGGTTTATTCAGTTTCTTAGTACTGCTGGCCTTACCTTCTTGAGTCAGCTATGCAAAGACAGAAGTACTACCTCTTATGGCTATATATTCCCTTCCATCCCCTTTAATATGTCAGCAAAATTGGACTCGACGATCTCTTGATCTCCCTTCCAACCCCTGCAATTTTGTGGTTGTGTGATAGGAGTCCTTTCCCATACCATTCTTTACAAGGAGACCACTTGACATGGCAGGGTAAAAAATACACTTGTAACACTAGAGAGTTAAAAGTGGCCTCCTTTTTAATAACAGAGCTTTTAGTTTTAGTGGCAACAGAATCTCTTATAATATGCAGATATATTACAAGGTAATAAACATGTTCCAGTAATAAAAAACTAGATCAAGATCTAGTGATATCCTTTCTCTCTGCTTCATGAAGCTTAATCCTGAATTAACAGACTGTAATTGCTTTTTGTGGTGTTGGGATTTGTTGTTGACATGATGCTCTTTACTATTTTCTACTCTGCTGTGCGCTGCTGTCCTTGGGGTGATGATATTTCCTCCTCCAGGAAGCAGCAAGCAGTGGCTGTAGGGCTGGGGGGTGCTGGTGGACATGTGGGGCCAGTGCATTCGTGGGAAGCATGCACAAGAGTGTGCCTGACTAAATGCTTTTCTGGCAGGTAGTTCTGCCTCTGGATGGCAAGAGTGGCCTCTCACCATGTTGGTCCCAGTCTCCTGTAAGACAGAACTCTTCTCTGCTTTTGTTCACATGAGCTGGGACCTGAATACAGGGAGAAATCAGTAGTTAGCAGCAGCAGTCAAGAGGAGGGAATTTCAGTTCCCATCTTTCCATTCACCCTTCCCTCATTCTCCTCAGTAGTTTTGAAATTGTATAAGGTGGGAAAAAATACAACAAACCTCCTCTCATTACCCTTTGCTGATGAGATGCTACTGCCCTGTGGACTGCTGTACATGTAAGGATCAGCTCAGAGCAGTGGACGCTGTTTGTGCCATGTGAGGAAAGCTGCTGGTAGATGGGTGGTGAATTTGGAGGTAGAAAGATGTGCAGCAATTGCACCCTCTCTGCAGTTCCCATGAGAAGGGTCTGCCCACCTCCTGGACATTCGGTGGACATTCCGTCACCAGTTCAAGAAAGCCATGAAACATGAGCCACTGGGAGCAACCCCAGGGAGGCATGAATTTGTGCGTGTGCTGTTCTTGTACTTTTAACTTGGCATCTGCTGCTGGTTGGATACCAGGCTAGACAAGTCTTTGGTCTGTATGGAGGTGTTCTTGCATTTTTATGGTCTTGTCTACAGTCATGCTAATTTCCTATGCTCAAGGATTCATCTAAGATCAGATAACTGGCCTCATCATCTGCCTTAGTCTCCAGTCCGCTCATTAATGCACCTCTCTTTCAACTTCAACATTTTAGGCAATTTTAAAAATTATTTTCTTTTTTTGTTTTCACACTGCCCTGGGTCTCCTGGGACTAGAATAGGAATAACTGAAATACTATGAGAAAGCCTTTTCTCAGGCTATTTACATCTTCTAGAAAAGCAGAAAGGGCTAAAAAAAAGCTCATAAAAAAACAGTTCTCACAAGACTGTCCAACCTCATTTAGCAGATAAAAGGGATTTGAACTATTCAGACTTTTGAGTTGTTCTCAGATCTGACCTTTTTTCAACAGTTTATGATTTACTGATCACAATCTTTATTTTTTATCATTGTTAGGAGAACAATGTTTGTTTCTTGCATAGTTGTCTGTATGGAAGTAAATTTTATTGTGTATTCTGAACGTACTGAGTTTTATTTATAGTCGATGAAGGTATGTGCCTAACTTGCGTTCACTGTATGCTTTCTAGGGCCATCAGAGATGACACATTGGACTTGTGCTCATGATTTAGGCACCTTCCTCAGATTTAGAGTTTTGAATATTCCTGTGAGCCTCAGCATAACAAAAGTCTTGCTCCAAAAGTGGAAAAGTCACTGTGTAAAGTCTCCATATTATGGTTCCATTCAATGAGTGAAAATTGCTCTGTGGGTCATAGGCAAAGCTACCTATGAAGACAAAGGCAGTGTTTGACCATAAAAATGCAAGAACAGCTCTATGCAGACCAGAGACTTGTCTAGCCTGGTATCCAACCAGCAGCAGATGCCAAGTTAAAAGTACAGCTTCTCCATAGTGATTTTTCAAACAGATGGCTGGGAGGTTGTCCAGAAGGTGAGAACACTGTTCTTTTTTACAGTTCATACCTTGCTTGGAAGCTGAAAGGAAATAGGTACTGAAGAGGATCCAGTGCAGATAAGTGCTTTAGCTCCTACATTTTCACCAGGAGGAAATGCCTGATCAGGTGTACCAAGAACAGGTCCAACATTTACATCTGCAAGACTTCTACAGTCCTCAAGGCGCCACACTGGTCACAATAAATTCAGTGAAAAAATTCCCATTGCATTTAGCTGGATCCATCTTCCTATCCGGCATTTTTCCCCTTGCATGTCTCTAAAGAATAAATTTATATTATGGACTTTTGAAGGACTGACATAATTCTGAGGAGAATCCAGCTTCCTTCCACCTCCTCCTCCACCCTAACCGGACAATCAACCCAAAATCCTTGAATCCTATATAAAAGTGAGCTTTTACTTCTAAGTTTTGAGCAGGGCAGTTGCTGCCTAGTCAGTAGTGTTGTGGTACCCTTGATTGAGTTTACTCTGGTGTGGCAGAACTTAACAGAGGCTAATTAGTCATATTGAGAATCAGCCTGCAATGCAGTCATACCCATTGCCCTCAGTCACATATATACAACTGATTATCAAGAAGAATGGAATGGATAACAAACAGTATAGGAGCGGTCTGTAGCTCTAAATCTCTTTTTAGTCACTTATGCAATGCAAGAATGTTAAGGGTGGAGTTTTTAAAAAATAGGCCCTGTATAATTCATCACTACTCTGTCCAGGCTCAAAAGAAAAACAGTTTAGAAAGCCAAAATGTAAGGACAGAAGGGGAAGCAGCTTGGTGGACTGCAGTGTATGATTTCCTACAGCCAAAACTCATGCTGAAACAAAATCTCCTCCTTTTAGGTTACAACTCAGAACTTGCTATTTGCAGCTAGCACTGTCAGTGCCGACTAGCCAACAGTGTTCCCAGCAAGCCAAACACAAACAGGTTAGCACTGCTCACTCAGCAGTGGATTTGGGGACTTGCTCTTTTCACACATTGTTTCCTCCTTTGTCTAATGGGATAGTAGCATGATTTTCTGAGCAAAATTATCACAAAATCCTCAGTGTCCCTTTGTATAGCATGACTATGTTGAGCAAAAATCAATTAGACTGGAAGAAAATCGAGGGGCCTTGGCTATGACAGAAAGAGTAGACAGTCTGACCACACTGAAGTCTGCATTTGCAAAGATCTTTCCCTGTAGATACAGCTAGAACAGAGTTGGAGACTGAAAAGCAGAGATGGGCAGTTTATTGAGGTGACAAGCAGGATTTTCTGAAGGGAAGATGGCAACAGAGCAACACTGGAGAGAAGGAGGATGGGCAAGGAACCACAGGCCATGTGGAAGTGGGGAAGAAATGCAAAGCCAATGTGGGTAACGTCAGGTAAATGTGAAAAGATGGTAGTGAAGATAAGGGAGTCACAGAAAGGTTAGGCTGCATTTGCACGTGTTGAGACCAAGACATCTCTCATGCTTCCTCTCTAAAGATGAGATGTAATTCTGTTTGATCTTACATTGTCCCAAGAGAAATCCTTGTCCTAATGATATCTATTATGCTCTATTTATAGTACTTTTCAGTTGAAAATAACTAGGACAGGAGGGATTCATTTAAGGAAAGCAGTTTGCTTATGAAAATGCTTTTTTTCTTGTTTCTATGTAATTTATATACAACCATACACTTCCATGTGCATAGCCGCATCTCACAAGTAATTTTTTTCCTAAAGAGGCTCAGTAGAGCAGACACTAATAATACTTTCTCACCGCTTTGCTTACTAACAGTGTTCAGTACAAAGAGCCCAGTTCAAAGCCCATTGAAGTTGGTGGACAGATGCCCATTGACTTCATTGAGAGCTGAATCAGGTCCCAAGTCTCTCCCTGTTTAGAAGCTGGAAAATAGACTACAGTTTCTCAGTATATACAGGGCTAGTTGGGCTTGAAACTAAGTGTGCAGAAAAGCCCCTCATACACACGGTTGTACCTTACAAATGAACCTTTTGTTTTTGTTGGCTCACGGATCACCGAGTTCTTCAAAGTCAGTCAATCAAATAATGCTTCTGGTCATTGGATTTTCTGTCTTTACAAGGTTTGGCAGCTCTCAGAGTTGTTATCTGCAAGATGTAACCACCCCTTTGGTCATGCCAAAATACAAATTTGGTCTTCTGCAACAATGAAAATTAATCTTTTTTGGAAATTGGTGGAGGAGAAGGAAGTAAGGACATATTTTGAAGAAAACTTTTTTCACTTCTCTTCTACAAAATAGATATTCTTCGGTCCTACAGTAAGCTTGAATAAAAAGAAGCATCTGTAGTTTACCCTTAGGATTAACACAAATTTCCTCCTACAGCACAGTTTTACCAAAACAGTTTTGCAAAAGTTTAAAATGGATGACCAGTGGAACCTTTTGCATGACTGGGGAAGTGTTGACCATGCTGATTCGGATGCTCTTCTTGAGAACTAATTACTTTAACTACCTTTATACTTTCTTTTTTTTCTGGACTTACTTAATTTTTTTACTGCAATAGTATTTTGGAATAGCCCACTAGATTTTTATTTTGTTTTATTTTTAATCAAAATCACAGCTTTAAGGTGAAAATAAGCATGAATATGAATAATAGGCTAGATTCTGTCTTTCTTCTATTAAAAGATCTGATTTTTTTGAGGCATTTTAGAATAATTGAGAGTTTTCCCATTGATTTCAGTGTGAAATTTATTGATTTCAGACTCAAGAGATGAGATGCCAGGGAGCAAAGGTAGCTTTAAAGTGGAAGTCAGAACTCTGAAACTTTTGCACTAGGGGAATCCATTCCAAACCTGTTACTTTATGCAGTGATACATTAAGAAAGTACTGGAGAAATTCAAGGTCAGGCTGGATGCTGCTCTGTTCACCCTGATCAAGCTGTTAACTGTCCCTGTTCATTGCAGGGGAATTGGACTACATAAATTTTAAGGGTCCCTTCCAACTCAAACGGTTCTGTGATTCTATGAAGACAAAACAGAAAAAAAACCCAACAACAACGTATGTTGGTAGTCATCTGTTTTGTTTCCAGTTATTTTCCAGTCATACTCATATGAGAATTTAATTTTCTTTAGTGCATTTCAATGGTATTTTAATTATTTTAGAAAAATTAATAGTTCCTTCACATCTTTGCATTGAGCATGAGAAGAGTATTATATACTAATTGTAATGAGTGAACATCAGCAGGGTATGCGTGACTACACAAATTATAAATGAAATCAGAATATTGTACAATATCTGGAAGACAGTCTAAGAAATAGCATATTGAATAGCATGTTAAGGAACACGGTGACTAACACATTCATTTAACTAAAGAATCTCCATGCAAATAGTGTTTTTGCCTACTGTCTCTCATGTAGCCTGGAAAGTGTAAATAAACTGATTTCCATGCTAGTTCTGTCTAAATGTAATGAGTCATATTTAAAGACATCAGCTGTACTCTGGTGAGAAATAGGATTGAATTGCAATGAAGCCTAACACAGCCAGAGCATAAAGAGCTCAGGATTGTAGTCACACATATAGTCACCATGTGTGAAAAACTAGCCAAAGACTGGGCAGGAAGCTCATCACCAGTTCCAGGATTTTGAAAAACTGGTCCAGCATCTTCCAATTAGTTGCGCACAGGAGCTCATTTTAATCATTTCTCATGAAAAAAAAAAGAACACTAGACTTTCATTGTTGGTTACATTTATCCCACTGCTTCCTTGATGTAAGGGATGTTCTTTTCATTGCAGTGCTAGAAGAACAAGGCCCAGCTCTGCATTAGGAAGTTTTTGCAGATGGAAATGCAGGCTCTCAAGCAATCTGTGACTCAGAAGATCATAGAGAAAACAGTAGACTCATTTCTAGTATAAGGAATTGCTTAGAGGGGGCAGGGGTGAAATAATGAATTTATCTATTCAGATATCTGATTTCATAATATCCCATAAACCATGAAATAGCAGTGTTTGTTACAGACTCCAATACAAATATAGAATTAATTTGTGCAGACATTTTAGAATAAACCTCTCCAAAGCCCCAATCTGTAAACTAAAACAAAGATCACTGATCTAGAACTATCCAGCAACTATCTAGAAATACAAATATTCTTCTTCATAATAAAGTCTTCACAGTGAGAGTGGTGGAAACCAATCAGCTCCTGCTGAACTCACTCATAATTATCTGTTAATCAAACTCCATTTGCTAATTGCAAAAATCATTGGCGTTTTTGACAAGATGATATTGGAAGCTTATTTTAACTGGTACCCATCAGCATTTCTTAAATATAAGGTAACATCAGGGACCTTTGTTTTCACAGACATTTTTGGGAAGGTTTTCTTTTCAGGATGCTGACGTTCTTTTGTGCCTGAGCAGGGTTTATTTTAACAGACTTTGAAAGTTCTTATGAATTTGATAAAAGTGTTCACTCTGTAAAAATGTATTTTACTCCAAAATAACATGAGTTTTACATTATATATCCATATATATATATATATATATGTATGTATAGCTATGTGAAGCTGTCAGTGAAGTCTACATGCTTATTCTGCAAGACTGTTAAGCACTGAATACCAGAAATCGCCAATGCATTCATGCTGCAAACAATAGTCCTTGGCTGCAAGAGTGCAGACTGATAACTGAAAACTTAGTCATGAACTAGGTATTGTATTTGGATGTCATGTATCCAAGTGAGGACAAAACGAAATCATCATGTCACTGAACAAAGTGCTTGCCCTCAGTGCTGAGATGTCTCACTAGAGCTCTAGCCTCATCAACTCTTAGGAGCTGAGGAATGCAAGTGGAAAAATTATGTGTCTGGGTGCTTGTAATCCTTCCTGGGGAGGAGCAATCATCTTGAATACATGTCCTGAGTGTAGTGTCAAAGCAGCGTTTTTTTTCATGAGTTTAGAGGTTATTCCTGTTCCCCTCATTTAGCTGCCAGTAAGAGCGAATGCTGAGACAATAGGCTTCTTTAAATATTTCCTCTGATCTCTTGATGAATTTCATGCTCACAGAGAAAGGGAAGTGAAAATGCTGTTTATCTTTGCTTTTCTCTGTAAAATTAAAGATTTATTTTGGTAAGAAATGAGATAAGATCACTTGGCAGAAGGACTTCTAAGTCACAGTAAACTAGACAAGTTAAGACAGCAATAGGAATATCATCAAGAAATTGCTGAGGAAATTCCTTAACATCTCATGGTATTTTCTCAATCTTCTAGTAACAAAATATGTAATAAGGACTGATTTAATGGAATCCAAAGTTCATCAGGGCTTGGAGGTAGAACTGCCAACACTTTTTCCTAAAAACTATGACTATGCTATGTTAAGAGGGTCTTTAAAATACAAAGCTCAATACTGAGTTTTATTAGAATGTAAACTAAAACAAGGTAACACTAAACTGATAGAACTTTGGTTTGATAGATAGGATAAAATGATGACAAAAATGTATTAAAACCAAATTTCTGCAGAACGGATCTTTTCCTCCAAGCTTGTACTGAGTCCAGCAAGTTTTAATTGGCAATGGGTAGAAGCAAACACTGCAATATACCTCTTGGGCCCTAGGAAAGCCTTGTTACAATTTTGGAAAATCATTTATGTATTTGTTCCCTACGTCTTTAAGCCATCACCCATCTTTGCTCACTCCTCTGTTTTCTGTATCTTATACCAGCCATCCAACTCTCCACATGTAGCAAAGAGGACCTTACTCAGCTTTTCCTTCCCTGAAAGCAATACCCCACCACTTTGGGACACTCCTGATGACTCATTCCAAGAGATGTCAGCCAGAACAAGGACTACAGGCAACCATTCGCTTTTGCCTCCAAGTCGCAAGCTTTTGAATACCATTCTAACACTGTCCTGGTTCAAGCTTTGCAAGAATTTATGGTTTCAGAACAATAACATAACATAAATATTTATTTCTTGATATATTTTTTTACCCCCAGTTTAACCTGTATCTTTAAACGTACAGTATCTTATACATCTATATCTTACTGACTTTTAATCTTGCCAATCTATTAATGGATAAACAGTCCTGGGAGGCAGGGCCAGACTGCACATCTTCCATTGTAGTTATGGAGCTTCTTCTGAACAATTTGTTGCTCAAATAATTTTGCCTTCCTTTTCCCACAAGTGTGTTGAATTTACCAGGGAAAATGGTTGGAAGTAAGTGTCTTTCATGAGACAAATTTATATAGGTGAGAAAACAGTTTTGGGAAAAGGTTTCTTTTTAGCAAAAAAAGGCAAGATGTTCCAAAATGGATAAACTGCACTGAAACACATGAAATATTAACTGTACTTAATTTAACGTTACTAATGTTACTCATTTTTTTCCTATGTCTTGGTATTCTTGACAAAGCCATCATGAGCTGAAAGGATGTCATTTTTTCCAGATACATAATTTGCTCAGATAAAAGTAGGTAGTATCTCTATGTAACCTGCTTTCTGTGCATTGGGATAGGTTCATCTGGAACACTATGCATCATGGCACCCCTCCTAAGCCATTTGAAGTGTTGTGTTGTTGTGTTGAGAGAATTTTCCAAAGAGATGAGTGCAGGTCTTCTAAGCTTAAGGCATACGTGAATTTTTTTTCTCTCTTAGGGCTTATGCTCTGAAGAACAAAAGTGTAAAAGTAGGGAAATTATACTATGTTTAAAGAGAAAAAAATTTTGGTCAGGCAAGAAAGGAAGATAGAACTATACATATCTTTTCAAAGACCATAGAACTTGAGTATATAACGTCTTTGTACCACTCTAAGAAATTACTCCAAGGTGGCTTGTGTTTTTCATGCCATTTCAGAATTTACTTTTGGGTTGCTTGAGGTATCTGTATGATGAATATGACAAGAGTTGGGTAACCTCAGTGCTGTGGTCTCTGATCAGCACTCCACTTTGACTGTTGGAAGCTTCTAACAGCATTGAAGGAGACAAGACATTGAATTCTTAAGTTCCTAGATCTTTAGATGCATCCCTGAAGGTTATGTTTATGATTGCTTACTTATCCCAGAAGATGTGAAGAAATGAGACCAAAAGTTCAACTGGACAAAAAATGGCCATTTTGAGACAGGGATAAAAAATGGCTTCCTTTTAAAGTTCTAACAGCTTGCTCTATGGTGAAAATGAACTTCAGTACAGAGCAGTCAGGATTTCCAAATGTCTGGTGGGCTATATATATTGTTTTTGTTCACTAATGAAATCTGTCCAGTGTTTAGGCATATCACTTTCATCCAGTTTCTATTTTATTTAATTCATGAATGTCTTCCTCTACAATGTTTCACTTGTGAATAAAGCAGGGTTTTTTTTAGAGAAAGGTGACTATCCTGATAGCACTGACAATCAGCCTCTGTTTCCCTTTCCAGCAACATACTGCCTTTAAAAATTCCCATAGCTACTTGATATTTATGGCCATGATTTGTTATCCAAGGCATAATTTTACTTGTGGGAAGGCACACAAATGTCCTGCATTACAGAATTTCTTTTTTTGTTGTTGTAGTTGTTTTGTTTGTTTGTTTTTATTAATTCTCCAATATTTCTATGAATTTATTAATTTTAAATAAAAATAATAAGAAACTTCACCTAAGAAGGAAGTATCAAAACAAAGCTATTGTTTCCCTTCTATGAGCAATTTATAGTAACAAACACTCGGGAAGAAACAATTCATCCCAGCTGTCTGGGATATTTAAGTGAGGGGAATCTTCAGAAAGTGCTTTTGTCCCATCACTGAAGAAAGTATTCTGTTCAAGTGTATCTGGATCTCTCTTTGACCAAAACTAGTTAAAAGAAATCAGAGATTCTCTAATCACCCCCAAAATCTTTTCCAGTTACAATGCTTATGTAAATCAAAACATTTCTGCAATGGTTTGGTGTCTCCATTTCACACTGACTGCCCTGCATGAGATGGGAGGTTATCATTTTTTTTGTTGCACTTAAGGAATAACAATAACAAAAGAAATAAGGAAGTAAATATTTTCAGAGGTGCCAGCTCTGGAGACAGTATGGAGCATTTCCCATGATGAATCGGTTAATTGGGCACTAACAAGCAACTAAACAAGCTAAAGTTAGTAACAGGCAGCCAAAGGCTGAACAATTGCCTGGTTTCTGAAGAGTGAAAGCATGAAAGACAGTAAAAACTTTATTCATGCTCTTTGCGTTTGTGTTTCCCTCAAAGAGAGTTTATGAAGAGTGTTAAGAGGAAGAAATCTATTCATGCATCCTATATTGTCTGCAGTGTTGTAGCAGTTCTGCTGACAGTTTGGATGGTTGGACAAAGTCAAGAGCTTTAGGAGTTTTTCTATCTACTTGTGTCCCCAAACTGACTTTCTGCATTTGCATCAATGTGACAAATTCTGAGATCTACTTGTAAACCTTCTTCACATAGAATTTTGATTATGCATCTCAAAACGTAGCACCCAAATGTTTACTTTCTGTAAATGCAAGAAAAATCTGTGCATGTTCTCTTCAGTTTATATAAGTGTAATTCAGAACAAAATCCAGCTAATGTTTTTGGTACTTATTTTGCTTATTTTTCCTGCTTTTTGGCAAAGTACATCGTATTTTGTTTAGTAAATGCAGTCTTGGTAACAGATCTTGCTTCATCCTCTTGCTGTTGAAAGTTGGTTGTGTACAGGGATTTGAATGCTGCTGGATTTACTATGAAGCATTAATGGATTTATAAAACAGCAGAAGGAGAAGTGACTACACTGATTCTCCAATCATGACTGCCAAGAGTTTTAACATCCTTTTGAAAGGTGAGGAAAATGTGCTGTAGTAATCTGTCCCTAATACCAAAGGGCTGAGTTATGTTGTTGCTTGCCTGGTCAGAGATTTTATGAGTCCCAGGGCACAGAGCCCTATATGCTGCAAAAAGCATCCCAAGGGGAATGTAGTAGCACAAGATGTCCACAGTCTTCATGGTCACAAAAAAAAGGAAGGAGGAAAAAAACCCACATTTGGGTATTTGCTTCAGTTATCAGATTTCCCAGATAATCAGCCCAGAAACTCTTGCCAGGCATATTCAGGGTGCTTCTTCCTTCCTTACCGGGGCACAACCATCAGTATAGCTGTGGCTGTGTGCATGGGCATCTGAGTAATTTGTGTTAATGCCATTGCTGCACATTCTGAATCCCTTTGCTTCTTTTTTCTTTTGCAGATGGAATGTTACTTCCTTATTTCTTCTGTTATTGTTTAGTCTCCTCTGTTATTGTCAAAGTTGTATTACATACAAGAGATGGGCTAGTCTCCTCACTGAAGTGAAAGACTGATATGGAAATATGTGTAAAATACATCTACTTAGCAATTTCAGAAGCAGATACTTATTGTGCTGATTTTTTTTTTATTTTTGTCCTTTTTTATTTGCTTGGATGTGAGAGATACCTTCAATTTAGTCACATACTTTTTAAGGCCCAGTTCCTTCGGAAAGCTACACAATTTGATTCTGTATCAACAAAAAACCCCAAAATGTTAAAGAGATCCCAGCAACATCGTTTCTTTGTTGACTGGGACCTCACCATTTTCCAAAACTAAGTAATGCATAATGTCTTCAAGACTCCTTTTGCCTATGTACTACATTCTATACAAGAAAATATTGTACAAATAATCTATTACATACAAGTCTTTTTTTTTTTTCTGCATTTGATTTAGATTTTCTTTACGTTTGAAAAAAAAATAAAAGTTTTGGGTTTTTGAAAGCCCAGGGTGTTAATTTATCTGACAAAATCCTCATGCAGATTTTTTTGTTAAAAAAAGAAGTTCCATGTGAAGTACATTAAAAATGGCCCATATTGACATGATTTGACTTTCAAAACAAATCTGTTTCTAATCTCCTGTGAAACTTTTGTTTTGGAGCATATGACCAAGTTTTGGATGAGATAATCTCATTTTAAAATATATATATATAACCTTATTCTTACTTTAATTCTCTCATACAGATCTGGAATTTGTACTCTGACATGAGAAAAAAAGTGAAATTTTCTTTTCTGGAATTGTAACTTAGATCCAGATTTGTCCTTAAATATAGTTTATCTGAAGCAAGATCTTCTTTCTCCTTTTTCTTATCTATAATATCTAAACAGAAATAAAAGATTGCAGCTGAGGAAAAAAGATTGACTTGTTTATCTCTAAGGACCAGATCTGACCCAGGTCATGATCCTTCAGAGAGCTGCTCAGGCTATTTGGAAAATTCTAAACATACCACAGTAGAAATATGGTAGGTATATTGTAGCTCATTATTACTTTTTTCATCATCTGAACTGTGCTCAGTTTCTTCTTTTTAATTCCTTCTCTCTCACTTCATAAGAAGCCTGATAGAAAAGACAACAGAAATAATGGAATTCACTCAAATAATAAGTAATATTTTCACAGGAAAATAAAAAATAAAGAAGTTATCAGGATTGAAGAAAAACTCAAATTAAATAAATATAATATCTTTCCAGATTGGAAAAAGGGAGAATGAAAAAATAATCCATTCATATTCGAGCCATATGGCACAAAGTGAAATAAAGGATGCATCATGACATATTTATGATCTAAAAACACAGGAGTTTCCACATTTTTCAAGGCTGTTCACATTCAGAAGGGACTTAGCCCTGGAGCTGGGTATATATTTATAGATATTCCATAGAGTCTTCCAGTACTAAGTGGAACACTAGGCATACTTTCTTTATTAACAATGCAAGAACTGATGTATTCAGGGCTGATAGAAGTAATGTAAAGACAGAAATTCCCTGAAATAAAGTGTAAACAAGCTCTCCAGTCAGTGCATTCACGTGATTCTGTCTCAGCTCTAGGCACAGGGATAATACATGCATAACACTTTGACTTCAAAAGAGGCAGTGATACCACCTTGAATTTACTCCTAAATAAGCAGAAGACCAGCTTGCCTGAACAGGGAACTCCTCTAGGAACTTGGGCAGAAAAAGAAAATATATGATCTCTTGAAGCAAGTTCAGGCTTTACAGGGAGATTACAGAGCTGCAGTTAGGATTTATAGGGAGAAAATAAGAAAAGCCAAAGCTCTTCTTGAGTTGATGCTGGCCATTGTGTTGACAGACAACAAAAAAGACTTAAAACAAGTGAACAGCAAGAGGATGTCTAAGGAAAACACTGTGCTGATACTTGACAAAGATGACCACCTGACAAGTAGGGATGAGGAAAAAGCAGAGGCATTTAATGCCTTTTTTTGGCCTCAGTTTTTAGAGTCAGTGATAGATCTTGGGTCACCTGGTCCTCTGAACTGGAGGACCATGGCTGAGAGAACAGTGACTTCCCATTTGTGATCTCCATAATTGCAAGGGGTTGTCACATCAGTTGATTGTTCATAAGTCCCTGGGGCTGACGGGATTCAAAACAGAGTACTGAAAGAGTTAGTGGAAGTTATAGCTGGACCCTTCCCAACAATTTACCAGAGGTCATGGGATTCTAGGGAAGCCCCTGCTAGCTGGAAATTAGTGCATTGTTTGTACAGACATACTTTCAGCCCACAGTACCAGATCAGGGCCTCTCAACCATGCAGCCGCCATTTCATTTTTATTCTCCTTCTCTGAGACTGAGGGACTTTCAGATCTAGTCATTTCTACTGGGAAAAAAAAGGAAGGAAAGAAGCATGAGAAAATCCAAATGGGACTAGGGAAGAGATAAATCACAGCCATTGTGATACATCAGTCATGTTGCCTGCCAGTAACAGACAAGGTGGGAGCATTTACTCTGCTTCTGGTATTAGGAGGAGTTACCAGCACCACTGCCTTCTGACACATACCAAATGGGCAGTGCAGCAATGAGTGTATGTTTTTCAGGGCTTTGGAGCAGAGGAAATAAGTTGTGGTCATGTGGTGGTTTTAGAGAACTTCAGTGCCTACCCTGTTTAGCAGGCTACCTGCCATACTAGTTCTGCAATGGATTCATCCGTATACCCTGGCTGATTCCCACCCACTAGTTGAGTGTCTTTCTGGGGCTCGGGCACTGATGCTCATCAACAAAAACAGCTCTTCTTGGCTGAATGAGAATATTTGCAGGCAGAGGGGAGGGATAATGAGTTCTTCATTTCCAAAAATAGTTCTTCAAAAGGATAATCTAACCCAAACAATTTTTAAAAAATTGCTACTTAGTATTGCCAGTAGAAGAGGCTAAGAACTTTCTGTAGGAATTCTAAACTGTTACTTACCACTATAATAAAAACAGTAATTCAGTTTTTCTAGGTCTAAATTCAGGATATGCTGTGTAAAAAGACCCAATTCAAGAGACGTATGAACGAAATTGGAAATGCAAGCATGTGTGATTCATTCTGCCAGCATCATCAGCTTGATAAATGCAGGTTCGGTAATTCCGTTAGAAGAGTGAAAGGGAACTACAATCATGAAAACAACAATACCTTCACAGTCGTAAAGACGGATTTTGTGAGAGGTATGTTTCTTCCAGAAATTAGTTTTCCACAAGGCATGAAAGGTAACGATAACAGTGTAATGATTTGAGTGTCAAAAAAGTCTATTATTTATCTGAATCTGAATTCTCCCATACAGTCAGACAAGAGATGGGGAGACAGGAAAAAAGAGCTTTTCCATTCCCATTTCTTCATCCACATGATGTTCTGTAAGTTTCCCTGCAAACTGCTGTACCACAAGTAACTTTGCTCTTTTCTATATTTTCCTGTCAGGCACTGACACACCTGTCATAACATCCCCATAGTTTAATTCTCAGAACATTAGAATTAGCGCACCGTAAGACAAACCTACACAGCTGTGATAAATTCTTTTCTGTTCAGCATTTGCTATTTTCCTGAGGCACTTGCTTTTAAAATTGTGCAGTCGTTCATATGCAAATGAGGAAATTATGCTTGAAATAAAGATTTGTTTGGTCTCGAGGTCCTAAATTTGCAGTGTCCAAATTTCACTCAGCATGGATGATGCATTTATCTTCCCAATTCATAATACAGTGTCCATATGATTATTCTTTGATTTGCATTTTACATAAAAGGAACATGAAAGTAAGTTGTTTTAATACTCTGCCCTCTAATGTAATTCTGAAATCAGAAAGTACTGGCTGCTCAGCATTGTTTTTTTTTATGACTGCTTATTAACCTTTTTTGTTTCTACAAGGATGAAAACTTTCATTTAGTTGGTCTGCTAGCAGGTTGTCTTGTGAAAAAGCTGTATTGTTAGCAAAACCCAAGTAATGTTCTGCTGTCAGACTAGTCTGTTCACATTTTGTCTGTCTTGACTTCATCTTAAAATCTTAGGAATTCAGTGCCAAACACTATGTTGAGAGAACCTTTCTGATATTAGTGCCAACATTGTCTGTCACTGTCTACTTTATCTGTGCAAGCTACATTCTGATAAAAAACAACTATATAATATAAATATTGCTTATATAATATTAAAAGAAGGAGTCCATCAAGTATTCTCTTAAAAATTGTAGTGCATGTTTTAAATATCTAGTGCTGTTTGATCCATCTTTGATTTGCCTTCTGTGGTTGAGAATGCGGTTGAAAAGTGGTTCAGACCTGCCCTGCTCCTGATAAACTTTTCCTTTATTCTCTTAAAGATGGTTTTATAGCATCTTTTGTTTATTAATTCTGTTGCTGAACTTTTCTTTGAACTTCATAATTTATTTAGCCATTATAAATTAGAATACTATAGAATCTAGCAAATCTTGTTTACTATCACCTCTTCCAACAGTTGCTTCAATTTCTGTATAATTCATGTAAATACTCTTGGATTTTTCTGTACTGCTTTTACTGATGTGAATTTCATGATTTTTACTTCACATTAAAGAGCTGCAAGTTTGAAGTTCATGAGTGTTCTTGAAAAATGAATGTTTATTTTGGCTGGTTCCTTTTTGTTGGGAAGAAAACTGTGTTTTCTCATTTACACATGTGGGGGGATTGCCTCCCTACAAACTGGGTTTTTTTTGAGAATTTATGATACTGTCATGCAGATTATGCTTCAAGATGATGTCCTATGATAAGTCAAGCCTTGCTGCACATCAGCTCTTTGGTTTGAAACTGCTGCAGTAAATGACACTACTTTTAGTCTATTGTGGTCAGCTCTGCTTTACTTTACAGGGTGTTGTTTTCTTACATTTCATCTGCTTTCTTATCGCATATAGCTTGTTATATTTAATTCTAGGGATCTGGATATCCAGATATTCATGCATGTTTTTATCCCAAATATTTATGGTACCTGATAGCTCTGTTGGGAGAAGTCCAAATTACTTCATGAATATCTTCATGAAGAAACAGATATAATTCATGAGCCCCTGTGCCAGAAACAATTCAGACATCTATGCATCATTCTGGTTTGGAAACTCATGCCATATTTGTACATTTAGTTCTACTTGCTTTCCCAGCCACTGGGTTTGAAGTTCCTCATTAAGCAATTTGCTGTAAGCTTATCTAAATAAGGGGAGGTTAAAGCTTATGTGAAAATGGGAAATGTTCTTGCCTAAATTTTTTATTTAGATCAGATTGTTTTTTTCTTGCTTTTTATTTGTTTACTTATTTTCTTTTATTTTTTTTTCTTAAAATAAAAGACTCCCCACAGTTAGATGTAGTTCTAGGTACTATTGCAGGAATGGAATGAGGCACAGACACTAAATATTAAAATTATTCTCTCTCAATGTGTTTGACAGTTACATGTTTACTATCTATAGCATTTTTAGAGATCTAACTTCTGTAAACAGAAGGTCCCCATTGGATGATAGTGCATGCTGGTAAGAGGTGCCATGCCTGGTGGAGTGTACCAGCAGCCTGGGTTTTGTAACCAGTAGCGCCTCACTGCATGTTCTCAATGTTGAGTTGTGCTTAAGCTTGCAAAGTGAACATTAATCTCTACTTTGTAGGAGTCACCAATGTTTCCAGTTCTATGTTAAAATGAAAGCTTGGTTTGAATGTAGAAGTAAATCTTACCTTTGTTCTAGATAAAGACCTATCTCGTTGTTACAAGCAGGGGTAGATGGCAGAGGTACCGTTCCCATAACTAGGTTATTTTCAAATACTTTATAACTTTTTTTAGTACTATGTTGTTGATATGAACTAGGGATTAGAAGCACATGTTTTTATTTCTCTTATTTCTAGTGACCAATTTGTATTTCATCTGCATGACAAGAATGTACTGCCATGTACTGAAAAGAGAGTTAAACCAGTGTAAGTGAAATTGGAATGAGGCTCTTAAATGCAGTTATGCTCACCATATGGCAAGAATTATTATTATGCAATTTACAAAGGTAAAATATTGTTTTAAGATAAAGCATTTAGGGAAGCCTTCTTAGAACTCTAGGTGCCTTTAAACAATTCATCCAGATTCCTAATCCCTTAAAGGCCTTTTTGACCATTAATCAGGCCATACTGGCTTTTGCCCTTCACATTTTTCTTCAGACTAATCCACAGAAACAAGCAAATAAATTATACGTTATAATTTATGAGTACAAATTTTTCCTTCCCTCTAACTAATGTGTGTGATTTCCCCTGGAGAAATTCCCTCCTGCATAAGAAATTAAAGCTTTTAAGCAGAGAATAGTTCTACTGTCAGGAAGAAAAACAAAACCATTGCCATGGTCACTTTATTTTCAACTTTTTTTTATAGTTTTTAATACTATGTTGTTCACACGAATGAAGGCTTCATAGCATATATAACCACAGTTATCTCTTGACTGCTGCAGCACTGTAATACAGTATAACAAAACTTTTACCGGGTTAAATATTTTTTCTGTCAGCAAAAAAAATTTGTGACAGTTTATTCTTTAAAGAATCCTCAAAAGGAAGAAAATTTGCTACGCAGCAAAACTTTTGGTCCTTTTAATCTCCTGGCAGTTGAAATCAACAATTACAGAGCCTCTGAAGGCTTTGGCTTCCATTCCCATCAACTGCTTTTGAAGGAGATTACCTGCTTACAGGGAATGACCAGAAAAAAATAGATGTATGACTTGAGAAAGCTGTCTCAGTTTAGATGAAAATTTTCTTCAGCTTGTGAAGACTCAGCAAAACTCACGATAGGTTGTTATTTTAGCCAAGAGTAACACTTTGAGATCAAAACTGACCTTTTGATAATCACAAATGAGAAGATGTTAGCAGCATTGTAGACTCCTGCTTACCTGATAAATTGCAACGGTATTGTCGATGGAAGTTATTGCAGTGTAGTTCTTAGCAGCATTTTTTGCATAATATTCTTTTCAAAACCAGATTGTTTGTGCAGAAAAGTAAGAGCTTTATCTTAGCTTCCAAGAATATTTCTATAGCACATTTATCATCTACACTATAAATACATATTTTTGCAAGTGAAAGAAAGCATAATTGTCTATTGCCAGTAGAGCTGATAGAATATAGTGATTATTTAAGGTCACATCAAAATGAAGCCTTGATTAGTTCTATATTAAGCCAAACTACTCTCTGCACCAAATATTTCAGTCAAGCAAGCCTTCCCTTTAACACAATGTATGTAAGAATGTTACCTATATATTGCTAATGTTGTTTTTCCCACTGTAGAGCGCTACAAAGGAAGGACAAGTCCATGGTTGCTGAAATTTCACTTGCAACTTACGCAGCAGTTTAAACATGTATATCTGTTTGTACGTCCCCCTTTATGGAAGAAATAAAGAAAAAAAAATTGCTAATTACAGATTTGGTTTGAATCAACCCTGCAATAAGATGGCAAATGATTTTATTCTATACAGCACAAAACAAGAAAAGTTTGTTTTTCTGAGTTACAAAAAATAGCATGAAAAAGACAACATTATTAGAAAGCTTGTACTTTCTCATTTTATCTTCAAGAGAGCTTACCTGGAGGACCTGACTTTTCTAAAGGAGGGGGTATTTTAAGGCCAGATTATCAGAGGAATTACAAAAATGTTTACTCAGCAGTCGGACACAAAAGTAATATTTAGAATGGAAATGCAATTCATTTGTTTTAAGCAGTTCTAATGATTCTTAAAACTACAGAATTCATCATGTTGCTTCCACTTTGGTCATGGCCACTCAGTTCCAACATTCCTATTTCAAGGCAAATTCAATTTTTCTGTGCAAAGCTGAGGATTTCCATGTTCTACAATGTTCAGAAGAGAGGTTGTATTGATCTAGAAATGAGTACTGACTCTTTCACTGGAACCTTCAAGCTATGTTTGGTCTCTAAACATGTTGAAAAAATGTGGAGGATATGAAAATCTGTCTTGAGTTAGTTCCTGAGCTTTCACCTGAAAAGAGATTTAATGGACCCAAGAGACAGTACAGCTTCATGCATTTGAGAGGAAAATAATTTTATGGAAAAAGAGTTTTTGCTTTTGAAACAACTCAGTGACACTGTGGAGCTGGCTGAGTCTAAAAGGATATTTCACAGCAAGAGAAAAGAGAGAAAGGAATGGATAGCCAAATACTTGAATAAATTTGTTTGACTTAGCTAGATTCTCATCGTGACTACAGACAAATGGAACCACATATCCAGAAAAAAAATTAGAAGTGCATTTATTCTCTATATTTCAGTCTTTTCATATCTGTTCTAAGAACTGAAGAAATTCAGAAAAGCCACTGAGATTTTGGATGCTTAGACTAAGCCAAAATTAACTGCCAAAATTTTGATACCTATCTCACTGCTAATATAGGAAAAAAAACCATTATTCCTGATCTAAACTGGTACTACTTGTTCTCATAATTTAGAGGAGTAAGGTGAGGAGGAGTTGTTATTTTGTTTTGTTTGTTTGTTTTAAATCTTAAATATGAAAATTGCCAATGACTGTGGGAATGGGTACTCATAATAGCAGCATTTTGTGTTTCTCTTCAGAAGCCTAATCAAAGTATCTGATTATAACACTTCCCTTTGTACTTGGTGTATTGTCTCCTTGAGAGGACAACAGATGTAATTTCACTCTTTCAGACTAAATGATTTTCATGCTAATTTCATTGCCATTATCCATCCCACATGTGGTCGTTTTTCTATATAAATGTGTCTGACCCATGGCTTCTAACAGTTATCTGAAAAAAAAAATAGCTTTCAAACACAATAAAAGGTAGAAGTCATAGCAAAGAGAGTTAATAACAGAAAGTACAGATATAAAGGCACAACATGGACACTACACATTTGTTAAACAGCAGCTGAGTTAGAGGAGGGTTATGAGAGCATACTTGAATAATCTTCAGTGGAAATAATTCCTGTAAGCATATCATAAATGTTAACTCTTGCTGGATTATTATGTTTATCAAAATTTTCATTTGAATAAATGTCTGAGGTATCACAGGCCTCTGTAGAAAATGAAAAATTTGTGATTTAACATTGTTTCTGCCATTCAAGTATTACAATTATGGAAAAAAATAATGTGATACCTAAAACATCGAGAGAACAGATCCTCACATTCACTGAAAGCCAGCAGAAACCAGAAGTCCAGCTGGTTTCTACTAGATTCTACTGGTACTTATGGGAGAATTGTCAGTGTTACTGCTTGGACATAATCAAGTGAATATACCTTACAGTACATTGGCTTCTTTTAAAACATAAAGATGATGAAGTAGAGTTGTATAAACAACAGTGTGGAAGTGTATGGTGAGACACTACATGCAGTGTAACAAAACCAATTTTATTTGTTTATCCAGCATTCAGCTATGATAAAGTAAAGAGAATTAAGTTTGAAAGAACCCTTATTCCAGAGGAATTCGAATTTCAGGATTCCCTTCACAATGCATGAAGTTCTCATGGAGCAGTTGACCTCTGCTGTTCCCTAACATCTCAGCTGATTTGAGATTCACAGCTGGGACCGGTCTGCAGGAGTTAATCATCTGTATTTGTTCATCTTTCTTGTAAGACAGACTCTCACCTGATGAGAAAGCTAGCACACTGGGATGCAAACTATATCTAGAGAACAGAGAGTTGGCTGTCTGCCTTCACTTTGCTGGAACTGAAACTTGAACCAAGGTGTACCGTAAACAGTGATATATTTGGTTCTCTCTTAAGCTCTTCTTATGTGAAACACCTAAATGACTGCTGGCCAGAGAGCACTTGTGAATAGTCACAGAATGATGACATATATGCGGGCTGGAAGACACGAGTTAGTTTCTGCTTCATTTCAGGTAAAAAATAAAGATTCATCCTTCTTGGGACATTTTCCTCATTCACTTTACGATGCTGTTGCTATTAAACATTTAAGAAACTTTACTGTGTCCAAACTTCTTTTATTTTGTAATTTTCCCTTTCATTGAGTGGGTATGCTACCTCATATATTACACTGGTAGGGTTGGCCTTACTGCATACCTGGTGGCATATGACCAGGAAAAACTAAAATGAAGTTAATATTGCATCTAAAATCCATTCAAGGCCTCAACAACTTCAAAATGGCGCAACACTGGAAATGTAATGGTTCAACCTCATGTGGCTTCATCCTCCCTTACTTATGAGTTGGGCAGCACTTAAGAGAAAAGTGTATTTCCTAATCTGTGGAGAAAGATCTCCATTCTTCCTTGGGTTTTATAGCAGAAACACTACAAGGTATTTTAAAACTAGTTCATATATTATTAATTGATTGTATAAATTTCATTTCAGTATGTGTGTTTTGATGCTTTTATAATCATGTTGATGGGGCAGGGCAGGTAAAGGCACAATTTGAAGTTGCTTCAATAAAGAGAATAAGCAATTCCAGAAGGATTGTTACAGGGTAGACAGGTAGTTATATTTATTTAACACAGAAAATTGTAACATTCTTCACTATACATAACACTCTTTGAACTTCTTCCTTTTTAAAAGGCTTTTTCAGAGAGACTGAGTCAGGTTTGGAACACAGAATATTTACTAGAATACAGTTTTAAATGATTTTCTACTAATCTGGTACACAAATCCTCCCTTACTAAAGAGTACTTATTTATTATATTTCACAGTCATGATAGCAAATGCACTGCAAATGTATAACTTCATAATTCATCCTAAATGCAAAACCTTTTAGCCTTTTTTTAAACTCAGTTCAAACCTTAATTGTTTCAAAGTTCAAGTTCAAGTCATCCAGCCTCAGCATTCATCCTAGGCTTTGGGTAAAGTTTCACGTTAGAAGACCTGGACAGACCAGAGAGTTGGGCCGAGAGGAACCTGATGAGGTTCAACAAGAGCAAGTGTAGAGTCTTGCACCTTGCATCACTACAGGTTAGGGGCTGACCTGCTGGCAAGGAGTTTTGTGGAGAAGGACTTGGGTGTTCTGTGACAACAGGTTGGCCATGAGCCAGCAATGTGCCCTGGTGGCCAAGAAGGCAAGAGATATCCTAGGGTGCATTAAAAAGAGCATGGCTAGCTCACTGAGGGAGGTGATCCTCTCCTTCTGCTGTGGTGAGGCCAATTGGTGTGTCCAGTTCTGGGCTCCCCAGTTCAAAAAAGACAGAGATCTCCTATAAAGAGTTCAACAAAGCGCAACAAAGATGATAAAGGGCCTGGAGCATCTCCTGTACAAAGAAAGCATGAGAGTCCTGGACTCTTCAGAGTGGAGAAGAGAAGACTGAGAGGGGATCTCAGCACTGTTTATAGACATTCCAGGTATGAGTGTCAAGTAAATGGGGGTGGACTCTTTTTGGAGGTGAGCAATAATAGAACAAAGGGAAACAGGCAGAAACTGGAACACAGGAAGCTCCATAGTAATGCAAGGAACAGCTCCATTGTCAGAGCAACAGAGCACTGAAACAGGCTGCTTAGAGCGGTTGTGGAGTCTCCTTCTCTGGAGATATTCAAGACCTTCCTGGACACCGACCTGTGTGACCTGCTGTAGGGAACTTTTTTAACAGGGAGTTGGACTCCGTTTCTAGAATTCCCTTCCAACCCTTACAATTCTGTGATTCTGTGATTATCTTGAAGCAAACGACACATCACATCAGATGATTAATGAGGTCAGTGAATCACAGAATCAGAATGGTTTGGATTGGAAGGGACCTTAAAGACCATCCAGTTCTACTCCTTTCTGTGGGTAGGGTTGTGACCCACTAGATTCGGTTGCCAGGACCCCATCCAACCTAGCATCGAACACCTTCAGGTATGGGACACACACAGCTTCTCTGGGCAGCCTCTTCCTCACCACCCTCTAAGTAAAAATTTTTCTCCTAACACCTAATCTAAATCTCTAGGTCATCTGGGACCACAACAGAGCTAATACAACCTGCCTTGCCCTGAGCTGTCTCTGGTTCCCAGGGCATCCAGTAGTTCCCGGCCCACTGGTGCTCCAGCCTACCGAAGTGGTCTCACTTTGTGAATTTAAGAAACAAGCGGAATAGATCCTATCTTGGATGGTACCTTTATTCAGCAATTGTCAGAGGGTGATGTAAGCACCCTGTAGGGTGAGTATGTTGTGCCTCTGATATTCCCAATCCTAACTTTCTTGTTGTTTTGTGTGATGGGAATGTCTTTTCATGGAGTTGTTCATTGTCCATTTAGGCTTGCTATCTTGAACATGGGCTGTAGCCAGCACTGCTTTCTACTTGTTCTTGGCCCATCTCTCTCAGAAGTCTTTTGGGAGAGTAGTCCTTGCACCTTGTATAGGTGAATATCCAAGCGAGGCTTGAAAACATGAGGTGTCCTGGTGCACTCATAGGCCCCATGTGACAAATGACTAGCTATCACTATCTAGTCCATAGATGGAACTGTTGTCATGGAGACAAAACTACAGAGAAATACTAAAAATAAAGCTGGCCAGACAAGCTTGATAGCTTTTTAGGCAGAAAACCAAACTGAGAGAGTGCCATGGATATACTTGGATTTAAGACAAGCATTTGATAAGGTAACATATGATAGTCTAGGAAGAAAATTAAATCAATCTGGATCAGACAACAACACAATTAGTCCAATCACAAGCTGGCTGACAATGGAAAGTTATAAATAATTCATTAAGAGGAGAGAAATTGACTAGTAAGTTCCACAAGAATGTATATTGGGCTACCTGGTTAATGTCTGGATAAACATATCTACAAAATTGTATAGAGAATAAAGCGTTTTCCAGTATATACATAAAAGAAAGAACAATTTGGATTATTTCACTAAAGTAGCAAACAACTAATACGTATCACTATGCTAGTTGCAGAGAGTAGTGTGTGTTGAGAGAGAGGACTGTTGAAAATCCATGACTAAATTTTCCAACCTTTCCAGCCTAAACACTCTGGATTTTTACCTGCCAGTGCAACCTTTATGCAGGTAGGCCTGGTTTTATATATCTCGTTCTAACACAATTCAGAAAATAGCTCAAAGAACTGGGTCTTAGTTTTATTTGATGGAGAATCCAAAAATCCTGTTCTACCAGTTTTCTTACCTTCAGACCTGTGTTTCTTAGCATTTCTTTCAATATCAACCAAGCTGAGTAGCATCATAACAGCATCCCAGCACTGTAGGTCTCTGGGCTGATATCCAGCTACATTAGGTAGCCAGCCACACAAAACACTTCTCCATTACCAAGTAATAACTCAAGATATAGCAGTATCTTTATCCAGCTGTATGACCACACATGATTAAGCTAGAATCCTGATAGGAACGTCTATAATAGAAAAAGTAATTATTTTATTTTACTTTCTTCATAACAAGAGAGTTTTCATTGTCTAGTCTTTTGTATCAACATCTGTACGGTGGAGAGCACTGTGCTAATAAGGTAAATGGACCACAGAGAAATATTTGGGATAGTTGTAATTACCCAGTCTCTCACTCTACAATTAATCACTGAAGTCATCCAACTTTCGCAAACATGAAGTTAAAATAAGCGCCAGCAGCCAAACTTATAAATACTTCAGCAGTCAAGACTTGTTTACGTTTGAAAATGTGGTGAGATAGCCAGAATAACTGTTTCAATGTAAACCCTCAAACCGCTATTTTCTTAAACAGCTATTTCACTTAATTTCTGGATATAGACAACCACTGAGTCATCAAAACTATCTCTTTATCACTGAAAGGGTTTTCCAGATAGCCAGTTTTATTTTAGATCTCTTCCTCCCAGTCTGCTGATTTATCTATTATTCATGTAACTGTATCTTCCTCTGTCCTTGAATAATTTAAACTGTTGTGCATCTGGAAAAACACTCTTTCCAGTCTTCCTAGCAAGATCTTATTATAAGCAGATATTGTGTCTAATCACACCTACTAGTGAACCTAAAGGCTTAATATATCTAACATTAAGATATTCCTTGGATGCAAAAATCCATCAATATTCTTTATAAAATACTTAGAGCATTCACTTTACACTTTATTTGGTAATAATACTGTTGTTATGGAATGAGAATCTCCCTCAAATTAACCTATAGAATCTCAGGCTGAAGACAAAATTTGTCTTTGTGAATTAGAACTTCCATCTTACTCAGAGTGTGTTTGTCTTATTACCCTAATGCTCAATAATCCATTTCTTAGAGATATTTTAAATATGAATCAATGTACAAAAATAACTGATTCTCCTATGATCAAATAAATTAAGGAACTGAATGATGCTTAAAAATCAATCTATTTCAAGTAGTTATTTCAAAAAGTTGAGAGTGGAGTTAGCTACCAGGACACAGAGCTACACAATGCACAGCACTGCATTAAGCCCCTGTCTCCTGGGCAAGAGGGTAAGGAGCATCTTGCGCAGCCCATGCTCCTCCAAACCTGTCTTGCATGAACTGTCTGCCCCTGAAGGGGCTTGCTTTTCTTAATGAGCTCTGAGGCTTTAAGTGCCATTGTGCTGAATCAATCTCTTATAACTTGGTATCAAATTCTTGATAAGATAATTTGTACTTCAGGTTACCTGACACCGTGCACAAACAGATGCTACAGGAGCTGACTTGAGCTATCTGAAAAATGATCACTTAATATGCATCCTGTAATGCCTCTTCTTCAGTAAGGTGAAGTTATTATTTTTTTAGAATTAATTACTTAAGGAAAAAGCTGCACATAAGCTCACTCACAGAAACACTCACTAGTTGTTTGTTTTCTTTAGGTAGCCTTCCTGTAACACAGCCTGTCTTTGATGAGGATAGCCTGAGAAATCTGGGGCCTGGAGAAGAGAAGGCTCCAAGGTGACCTGAGAGAGGCCTCTCAGTGTCTATAGGGGAGCTAAAAGAAGAAGGGGACAGACTCTATAGAAGGGTCTGTGGTGAAAAGACAAGGGGAAATGGTTTCAAGCTTAAAGAGGGAAGATTTAGGAAAAAGTCTTTTACAGTGAGGGTGGTTGCGCCACTGGAACAGGTTGCCCAGAGATGTCGTGGAAGCTCTGTCCCTGGAGACATTCAAGGCCGGGCTGGATGGGGCTCTGAGCACCTTATCTAGTGTTGGATGTCCCTGTTCATTGCAGGGGAGCTGGATTAGATGACCTTTAAATGTCCCTTCCAACTCTTAGGATTCTCTGACTCTATGATTCTATCTGTGTACAATTACGAACAGAAAACACACAAAGCAGTATGATGCACATTTCTGGTTCCAGCTTGAATAAGAAGTTCTGAATTTTATCTTAGGTCTTCCACTCCCAGAGCTATAATCTGCTTGGAAAACTCAGCAGCCTATTGAGAAGAATTGAAAGAAATAAATTTTATGCCCTAAAATGTCCTAAAAGTGGAGCACTTGAAACAAGAGAAACCTGTACCATGCTGCATGCTTCTTCAGGCATTAAATCTCCATTAAGGGTGAAGAGGTAAGTGCAAAGTCATTTATACTAAAAATTATCACAACTTCAGCAGAATATGATCCAAGAAAAAACACTGCTTGCAGCTGGCCTCCTCTTGGTTGGATATTCCATACGTACTCTTAAACTCACTGAACTGCAAAACTGTTGTCACCCCAGAAGAACACGCAGGCAAACACAGCCCAAGCATCCCCGTCCTCTCTGCTCTGCCCTTCCCTGCCACAGCTCTGTGAGTTGCAGCCATTCTGCTGCCTGTGCTCAGCTGCTCCCCCATACAGGTACTTCCTCGGCCACTCACATTGCAGCTGACCAGAAAACAGAGAAATCTTATGGAATAAATGTTTTCTAATATATTTCCAGTAAAGATGAAGTGCTTTGGCCAGTGCCTGCTGTCTGATCAAGGCCAGCAATGTTAATTCTCAGGAAAAGCAGGAGAAGAGGAGATGCCCAATCCACTGAAGTGAGCGTATAGCTGCACACTTATTCTTCCTATTCACCATAGTAGTTTTCAATCATTTTTTTTGTGTGTGGCAGAACTTTTTGCTTTCACAGATTTGTTGAAAACTTCAGTATTGACTGCAGTATTCTGCCATTTTACCTCCAAAAGAAATCCTGCTTGTGCCATTTATCCATTGGGCAGCTGATGTCTCCACTTCAGTGACCATAGCGTCAGGCGTATGGTTTATCCAGTGACTCTGACTTTAAAACTTTTCATACAATTTCATATCTGATATAACTTGGCATAGAAGTAAAATCTGAAAAATACATTAACAGCAATACATATTTGGATACTGAGAATAGAAAGAAATGATGGAAGAAAGGATTTTTGGTTTGTGCATCAAAGCTAGTGTTCTGTGAAAATAAAAGAAATCTTAGAGATTTCCAACAACAAATAATTTCTGAAGTCACTTGTTTGAAAGCTGAAAGCTTTCACTTTGAACCTGTGGTACTAGAAGCAGATATATCCATAGCATCATATAACACCTTCTGCATTATGAAAAGTTGTTCATAAGTCATTGAATTTGCTGTGAGATTTCAATCTTTCATAATCATAGGAAAGAGTGGGCTCTCCAAGTCCAAGATAAAACAGTGATGCTCCTTTCAACTCAAAAACTTTTACTAAGTATCATCTACAATGATTACCATATAGCAGCCTTAACTCACATTTTAAAGATTCCTATCTTAGAATGAAATGCCTCTTGGAATATACAGAATATACTATTGTTGTTGTTATTATTATTATTTAATCAAGATTAAAACTTCAGTTAAGTCATGCTTGATCAGCCTGTTAAGCTTCAATAACATGACCAGCCTAATGGATGAGAAGAAACCAATGTTGTCTTCCTAAGGGGCAAATCCTAAGGTCTTCCTAAAAGACAATCTTTTAGACTGTTTTTTCCCTATTGGTTATCTGCATTTTTTTCATACAGACCAGCACACAGATTTGCATGCAATATTCTCAGCAGGGTTCCATCCATGCCATGCATGGTGTCATTAAAACTAGTCTGTCTCTAAAGAAAGTACACAGCATCTAGAAATCCTACCACTGTCTTTCATTTCTGATAGGTGCACCATAACAACAGATCAAAGTCATTCTGTGAGCAGCTAATTCAGCCAGACTTCTTTTTATTTTAGTACAAAGAGGAGATGAACAGCAACAGCCAGTGTGCTAGTTTGTGTTATCTGTATAATGCATGTACAGTGTGCATTCAGCTGTTCTCCCAAATATGCTACTTCAGCACTGAGAAAAGAAGTTAAAAACCTGAGGACCACTGCAACCAACCTACACAAAAATGCAAAGCAGACTGAAGGTGGAGAATGAACAGATGACCGTAAGAAAGGAGACTTATTTAGAGCAAAAGTCACAAAGTGTGGTTTACGATGATGATATCTTCATATGCCACACATCATTGTGCTGGTGATAACATAATGTACATGTAATAATGCATTTATAATAGCACAAAGGCATATTAATGTAAATGAACTTCAAGGTATTAGAAGAAAAAGCCATCTGTGCTAAATATTAGCATTCCAAACCCACAGCCCTGTGTTCAAAGGAGTTCAGACATTTTTTGTAGAAATATAAATGATTCAGTGCTGCATAATACAGTACACACAGATTTCAGAGAAAAGTGCTATTGTAATGCAGCAAAATACTCTGTTCCTTTGTAATTAGGAAAGCATTTTGAAATTAGCTTCCTTTATGGCATGAGCAGTCACGAGTCTAAAAATAAATGCATTTCAGCTTTCAAAGCAAATTATGCCTTCATCTTAGAGCACAAATTGGTGTAAGTCAGCCTGCAGTTCTCATGCACTTGTGTGATATCTGAGGTATGCGTATCCACCATGGAAGAAACAGGTTTAATTTCAAAAAATATTATTGTTCGCAATAACTTCCGAAAACCGTGAAAGTATTTGTATTCTGAGTAGTCCATTTTAGGAGAAAATCTAAAACTCTGGGCCTTAATGTTGACTTAAAACTCTCTTATCATTGCCTATGTTACCAGCAGTAATCCAACCAAAGTTTAGTTCACTGCTGAACTAAAGAAGGAAAGCATCTATTTTAAGATGCCCACGAACCTCGCTGGAATTAAAATACACTGCGAATGTAACCCCTGAAGTGGTAGCAGTCTTTTAAATCATTTTCTGAAGTTTCAGTGGAGATGCATATGTGAGTAATTAGTGACACTACAATTCCAACTCTTTTAGCCTAGAATTCAAGTTCCTTCCATACATTTGCAAAAAGGTACGAGGCGGCAATCAACACCTGAAGCAGCTTCAAACTTTAAGATCCCCACAAGTCCTCTGCCAAACAGGCTTGCAGCCAACTACATGATATTTTTAGCAGAGAAGAACAAACATCAGACTTCTGCTTACAGTTTGAGTTTTCCCAAAGTTGAGGCATACCTACAATTCTGCTCTGGATTTCTCTTTCTTCCTGTAATGCAGAAAGAATAGTTTGCTTAAGTACCTGGATCAGTCTGCAACTGAAAGGTTTAATCATCTCACAGTGAGAAAAATGACATTGCTAAGAAATCCTAGGGCTGCATGTTAAAAATGGAACAAAACAGTCAACGTCTCCCACTTCAAGAAATTCAGAAATTAGTGGTGGGATATGCACTTGAATCAGCAACTGTCATTGATGTAAAACTTCATTTCAGTTTATCAGTTATTATGCGGAGAAGAAGAGAACCCTGATTCCTAATCTGCACTGCTTGTGTCAAGCTGAACAGCTTAGTTTTTCCCTCTGGAAAATCTTTCCTCATTGCCTGTGACGTCTACATTGCAGAACAGTAATATATGGGCAACGATTTGGTCTAACCAGTCTTATTCCTGATGTATCTGTAACACCATCCAGCTCATCCTTTTCAGGAGTTTTTAACTGCATCCAATGAACAGTTAAGCAATTTTTCCCTTTTTGACAAAGACGGAGATAGAAGACATGAGAGACAGGAAGGATGCAAAAGAAACAAAGTGAGTACAACCTTCATGGAAACAATTGCTCATGTGCACCGTACATGAGCTATGGTATAAAGTGAGTGAATCAGATTTTGCCTTGCCATATTATACTTCACTGAGAAGCATCGCATGCTACAAAATGTGGCCTTGGAGGAAACAGAGTACATTGGTTCATCGTAACAGAGCAGCTGGGGCTTGCAATGAGAAGCAAAATGAATTAGAAAGTTCTGCTAAGGACCAAGACTGACTGGCTCTGGCTCCTGCTGTCTGTCACCTCCAGGAAGAGTATCTCCATGCTCTGCAAGATGATTTAGGATGCAGTACTTGCAATGGTCCCATTTTACAGGTATGGAGATTGAGTCTGGAAAAAAATAAAGAATTTGCGCAGAAACTTGATCCATTCCTCCATTTATTCTTGACTCTACTTCTGACTTCACAAAAAAAAAATCTCATCTATATATTCCAAGGGAAAACTGATGAATTCTGAAATGCTTCTCCCTATATGGTAATCTTGTATCATCTTGTCCTCTTTCCTGTGCTTGTCTCTATTCCCTAATTATTGACTTCAGTAAGTAAACCCTCTCACTTCCTACCTCTTTAACTGTTCATTCAGTAAGTTCTTCTGTTAATCGTTGTCCTTTTCTATCCCCTTGTGGGGATCCTCTACAGCTGTCTTTTCTGTTTACATCTTATCTAAGTAAATGTCATCTACAAGCACTAATGCTTCCTCCACTCCTGTGCCTGACTTCTTCCCTGGTGTTCTTTCCCTGTAGATGGGTTTCATGCCTATGAATTCATATATTTGTGAATCAACAAACACAAGCAATGTGTAGTCTGAAAATCAAGCCAATAATATCCAAAGAACTGTAGGGTTCAACTCATCCTACTGCTAAAGAGCATCTCTAAAATATGGCACCTTAATCATGTCCTAAATGATAATAATTCATTTACTATGAAGAGTAATATCTATACTATAGCTATATAAATGTAGGTGACATAAATCCTACTCTTGTCCAAACTAAATTCCTAGTCTGTCTCCAATACTTTATAGATGCTTTGGCTCAACATGGCTAATAGAAAACTAACATTCTCTGCTCATTTGTTCTGGGCAGAAGAATCAAGAATTTTATTACATGAGAACATAACTGGACCATCACAATCTTGAGCAGTCAGTCTTATTCTTACAGTGTCTTTCTGTCTGACATCTTTAAATACACCATTTCTGATTCATTCACTCAGCTCAAACTGTTATCAGGTTCTCATCTCATGCATGTGGCATGCTTTTCTTGGGCCCATGTATTGATTATATACCTTTGTATGGATAATGTAAGTCTGTTATTTACCCATGCCACTAGTCTTCTTCAATCTCTCTCTGAGGTTTCTCCTCTCTGTTGTATCAGAGAAAGTCTTTTGGGGAGCTTCCCAGCCAATAATATCTTTTTTTTTTCCCCTCAGTCTTTCCCCTGAAGCCATCTTCAGTCTTTGATGGGAGGATGTTTCTAGCCCACACCTAGCCAGACTTTCAAAGAACAGCTTTGTGTTTTCTTTCCAGATTCTGCTCATGTTTGAGAGCAGTTTCTAACAAATAAGTGTAAAGCTTCCCAGTTTATCTTCAGCCTCTTTTCTGAACTTTTCTGCTATGATTCAACAGTCCATTGGTTAGTTTGGTAATTTCTTGAGATCACCATCCTCTTACTTGCTGACAATCATTTATGTCATTTTTATTGATCCTCTGCCTCTTCGCACGGATTAGATTCTGAGTTCCAAGGACTTTGACTTTTTTGTTGTTCTGCTTTTTGTACAGCTCCTACAACACCAAAGTCACAGCATTTGTGTTCAAGTATGTCACATTTGCTCCTCCATCTCAGCAAATGTGCCAGATTGCAGAGAATTTCTGTACTGGAAAGATCCATCAAACATGAGGATTTTAACCAACGTGTTCAAGAAGTATCTACATTTTGCCAGGATTTATTTATTCAAATTTATTTCCCTTCTCAGCAGGAAAGAAGTTGCCCTTGCAGGGCAGAAGAGATTGCTAAAAGTATAAATGTTTAAAAGTATAAATGATTTGTTGTAAGGCAACAGACTTTGAGGGAAAGGGCACTTAAGTATTAATGTTACTTTAAGTCACAAGGGAATGCAAGGAAACCCCACATGCTTATTTAATTATTTATATTTGGCCTTGTTTTACATTCTCGATTAACCAAATCCAATAACAACAAAAATTTGCTGTGAATATTATCCAGCTACCTCGGAGGTATAGGGATAATTTTGCAGGTGGATTTTCTAAAGTAATTTCCCTTGTGGAAATAAAGCTTTTAGTGCATAGTACACTGAAGTAAAACAAAGATAGAAACAGATGCTCTTAAAGTGTTTCTTAAGCATGCAAATGGCCTTTGTAACACAGTGCAGACTCAGAGAGTTATTCAGCAAAAGCTGTGCAAAAGCTGTCATTCAGCCTTACCTGGGGAAGCTGGAGTTCCAGTTCTCTCTTGTGAGGTAAATTCCAGACAGTAATTAGTTCTGAAAAATATAAAGTCCTCACATAGGAACATTAAGTTGCTACTTCAGTGGTGAACTACAATTGCAGAACATGGCTACTAGAATGGGCTAATTAAAGGTGAATAGAATGATCAAAAACAAAACAAAGCAAAGGATTTGTTGCTTAGCTAGCTTCAACTGTTCAAAGCATTGCTTCAAACAATCAAAAAGGATTAGTAAGAGACTAAAAGGATGTATCTGTACTATTGGCACAAGAGACACACTGTGCTTCACTCCTTCCTGTGTCTACTTCAAAAGCATTATGGCTTGCTAACTCTGGCTTATTTCTCCTCCTTTGCTGCTTGGAAAGCTCTGATGACCAAGTAGATGGTAGTTGTTTCTTTTTCCTCTGGTTCTGCAATGTGTCTATACAGTTGTAATGCTGCTTTCAACCTCATTACTTCCACTTTATCACAAGACTTACTCAAAACAAGATGAACTCAAAGCAAAGAGACAGGCCGTTCCTCTCCACAAATAAAGTACAGATGACAAACTGAAGTCATTATAACATGAAGGCTGCTATAAAGAAGAAATTAAATAAAGTTCCTCTTCAAAGAAATCAAAACACATTAAGGCAGCAAATGTAAGACAGACAAATGTAGAACCAAAATAAGCATATTTCTTCCTGGGAGAGAACTCACAAAGAGGAATTCCTTTTGAAACACTTAAGCTAATTCAAAAGCAAGAGCAATACAATGTTTCTATCATGAGAATAGGGACATTGAATGTTGTCACAGTGGCATAGGTTTACAATTGCCCTAGTACAGTGTATGCCATTTTCAGGTTTAACTTGTTTGGATTTTTCCTCCAAGTAATGCTTACCTTTCTGAGCTTTTAAAGCCAAGGTAAGTAGTGATAACCTGGATGTGGACCTGTTGGAGAGTGTCCAGAAGATGCGCAGGGGGCTGGAGAACCTGACCTATGAGAGAGTTGGAGTTGTTCAGCCTGGAGAAGAGAGGGCTCTGAGGAGATCTGATAGTGGCCTTCCAGTACTTAAAGGTGTCCTGCAGGAAAGCTGAAGAGGGACTCTGTATCAGGGTGTGTACAGATAGGACAAGGGGTAATGGCTTTAAACTAAAAGAGGGTACGCATAAATTAAACATTAGGAAGAAATTCTTCATGATGAAGCTAGCAAGGCCCTGGAACAGGCTGCCCAAAGAAGCTGTGGATGTCCCATCCCTGAAGGCATCAACGGCCATGTTGGATGGGGCCCTGGGCAACCTGATCTGATGGGAGGTGTCCCTGCCCATGGATGGGGATGGAACTGGATGGACTTTAATGTCCTTTCCAACCTAAATCATTCGGTAATTCTATGATTCTACAAATGTTTATTTTTTTTCTCACAAATACAAGCTTCATGTTCTTAAGTTTATCACCAATTTAAGTGGATGTAGGTAGTAATGTGAATATCAGTGTTTTAAGAGTCCTACAAGAGGTGTAAAAATGTGCATGATGTCCAAGAATGGAAAGATCAATTTGTTTCTGATATGAACAGAGGAATAATAATTTTCAAAAGGGGAAATCAATTACAATTATTTGATATGGAAACCCACAATTGGAATCTAGTAGCTCAGAAAGAAAGGCTGAAATCAACATTTCTTTTCCTGAAGCAGTATAATTACTATCCCACACTTATTTCCTTGTTATCCTTTTTGTTGGTGACACTGTTCATGTACTGGTATTGAAATCCAGGTTCCCCAGATGCTGAGTTTGAACCCAGATAAATTAGCTCAGCTCTGAGTTGAGCTGTGTGTAACTGCAAGTGACTACATGTAGGTACTGGGGAGGACCACACAGTCCAGCAGTAACTTGAGGACATCTGTCAAGAACTCAAAACATAACTTACACACGTCTAACCTTCTTCATAAATTCTGCTTGGCAATTACCTTTTCTACTCCTGTGTATTGGCACTGCAACCCTTTTGCAAAATTCGGGTCCAGGAGATTGAAAGGATTGACAGGATTTGAATTTGAGCTTGAGGTCTAATTCTGCTTTAAGTGAGTAATTGTTTGTTCCTGCAGGTCAGGACAAAGCTAATGTTAATTCCAGGTAGAGAGCTATCTACAAAAGATTAGATGCTTAGATGCTGTGTGTCAACTACCTGAAAATCAGACAGGCACCCAGCAGGGAAAGACCTACAAGTCCATTTGTCTCATCAGTGGCAGAGACACGTTTGTGTGTGAGGACTCCACTGGGCAAAACTTGAGGATAACTTCAGAGACCAAAAGGACTCAGGAGTTAGGTGGTTTCTTGGTGGCTCAAGTAGGAATGTGTGGGCGCAGGAACTGCATCTAATATATACCATCACTGAAGCAAGGAATGAAGAAAAATTGGCCCTAAATTCAGTGATGATTATCAAATCCCCGACCACAGATCCAACCAAGCACCGGAAACCTTCTCAGCATGCAAAAGCAGAGGCTGAAACTACAAGAATATACTGAAATACACCAAGATGTAGAAGCTGCCAAGTCTCAGTTTGTTGTGTTGCATTCATTCAATTGTTCTTATCTATACTCTTCCTGCATTTAATGTGGGTGTTTCTTTTTATGAACACATATGTAATTAGCCTCTCAACAGAGCACACAGTGGCACCTTTGAGGTCGTAGCATGCTACATGTGATTTCAGTTCTTTAATATTATCATTATAAAGCCGTATGGCAGGAGGCCAGTAATTGCTAATCGGGGGACAATCGAGCTAATTGCAACTATCTGCAAGATGAACAGTCACCAGACAACAACAATTCTCTTTCATTATGGCTGAGCCCCATCCTGAATTTCATTTCAGTGCAATCTGTTCTTAACAGCAAAAAGTTAGAATGCAACAAAATCCTTTCCAGGGTAGTTCCTTAAGAGTCAGCTTATGGGCTTTTTTCAGCTATGAGTCTCTTGTATTGGTGCACCACAGTCGGGACAAAAACCCAACTGATATGTGGGTTCATTACCCAATACAACTCTCTTGCACTGTCATACAGGTGCATCCTTACCAAGCTTTAAAGATTAACAACCTACACTTGCATGACCTTTCCTGAGCAGATCCTCAAACTCTCTTGGTGCTGCCAAACTGAGCAAAAACTGGATGTTTTTACACAGATGAGCTGCTCAGCTGAGATCTATGGGACTTTTTGAGCTCATAATCACCAAAGTCTCCACTGGGATGTTGGGGCTAACTAAGGACTGAACTCACTCTTGCTGCATCACAGAGCATTTTCAGGGTTGATTCAAATTATACAGGTCCAACCCTGCTCTTCCCTCTGCCTATTGAAAAATGATTCTGGCATATATCAAATATTTCCTCATTTATGTATGTGTCACAGACATAAAAAGTTCTTTCATTTTATATATGAAATGTTTTTGAAAATATTAATGTATTAAGATGTAGCACATTAAATACACAAAAACAGAACTAGCAGTCTCTCCATGTCACTAATTTTTCTTTAGAAGAATCCAGGGGTCTATCTGTAATCACAGATCTAAAAAGAAAGTAAAAAGATGAAATAAATAAACTATTAACAAACAAACAAACAAACAAACAAAAACATCATCTGCAAAACTGGGATCAGGAAAGGCTATATACCAAATGCAAAATAAACTGTCTCTAGGGAGTTAGCTTACTCCAATTCTCAATGTCATAAAGAAAACTAATCTGCAATACTAGCATTCCCTTTTCTGTCCTTAAAAAGCACAGGATCAGGATAATGAAGATATATCTTGCAGCAGTAGGCACAGAAATTGCAGCTCTGCTGGGCTGGAGCCCCTCACCACAGCCCCATTCCCTCCTCAGAGCAGGCATGGATGCAGCCCTGCACAGTGCCTGCTCAGGGCATCTGAACCTCCTGGTGCTCCCAGTCATTGTCACATGCTGGCTACAATGCTCAAGAGTAGGTCCCATGTGTGATAATCAAAAGGATCAGGCTTAATCCAGAATAGTTTTAAAATCCTCAGGACTCTAGAGACGCATCCTCTATTGCAACAAGTCTTCAGGGCCAGAAGGACATGGCTCAGTTTGCATCAAAATACTTCAAAACAGATTCATCTTTGCTTGGCTTCCCTCTTGCTGTCTGGAGATCCCTCTTGAGGCCTCTTGAGGAATGTTTACAACAATTCATGTTACAAAAGCAAAGTGGGAAAAGGTGTGAATCCAAGAAGTACAATGCAGATTCTTGCCATACACATACCCATAGGAAGCTAGTTAGTCCAGTGGTTACAAGGTGACTGTGGGCAGACCAAAACCTATGAGAATGGCTATTTGAGAGCATTTATAGGGGATAAAGGGAATGAATGCACATTCACCATATTTTCTATCTTTTAGACAGGCAGTCGTAGTGTATAACTGTCTGAACTTATAGCACTTAACAAAAAATGTGCTTATTAACAAGTTTTTTTTGTTTGTTTTTAATATGAATCAGTAATTAAGGAAGAAACAATCATAGAATTACCATAGAATCATAGAATGGCTTGGGTTGGAACAGATCTCAAAGAACATCTAGTTCCAACCTCCCTGCAATATTCAGTGTGGCCTGATTCGGGACTTTGATTTTTATGAGCCCAATATCACAACTTACCTGCTTTTTTTCTCATAAGTTTTCCAACAAACGGAAAACAGGGGATTCATTACAACTTTCCAAAAGACTCAAAGTTTACCATCATCTAGACATGGGTGACAGGACCCTGGGAAACAGAACACAAGCAAGGAATACCTGTTGGTGCGGTACAAGCCAAGAGGATGAAACCTCTTTGGGAGGAAGGGCGATGGCAAAAGTATAGGTATGGGGAGGCGTGGCAGGTTGATTATATCACCTTGCCATGAAGCCGTGATGGTAAGTGTTATGTGCTTACCATGGTGGAGGCAACCACTGGGTGGCTCGAAACATATGCAGTACCCCATGCTACCGCCCGAAACACCATATTAGGCCTCGAGAAGCAAGTCCTGTGGCGACATGGCACCCCAGAAAGAATTGAGTCAGATAATGGGACTCATTTCAAAAATTCTCTTGTAAATACTTGGGCCAAAGATCATGGCATTGAGTGGATTTATCATATCCCCTATCATGCACCAGCTTCTGGTAAAATTGAACGATACAATGGATTGTTAAAAACCATGTTGAAAGCAATGGGTGGCGGAACATTTAAGCATTGGGAGAAGCATTTGGCAGAAGCCACCTGGTTGGTCAATACTCGAGGATCAATCAATCATGATGGTCCTGCTCAATCCAGCTCTCTACATAATGTAGAGGGAGATAAGGTCCCTGTAGTACATGTAAAGAGCATGTTGGGAAAAGCGGTTTGGGTCTTTCCAGCTTCTGGAAAGGGCAAACCTCTCCGTGGCACTGTTTTTGCTCAGGGACCTGGGTCCACTTAGTGGGTGATACAGAAGAATGGGGATGTTCAATGTGTACCACAAGGGAATTTGATGCTGGGGGAGTGCAGTCAGTAAGTCTATGTATATATAAGTATACATTTCTGTGTGTGTGTGTAATGCATGTAAATTATTGTTTGCTTGCATATGTATATTGACATGATGTAATGATATGGAATAAGGGGTGGAATGTCATGGTTTTGTGATTTTCGGTTATTGGTATTCCACATCATAACGTCATGTAGTGGATATACCTGGTTCTCAGAAGAGAAGGACTACTACAGCCCCCACGGTACTTTGCTCCTATGTTACCATTTCCAACTGGAGGGAAAAGATAAAAGCTCGCAGTATAAAAACTTGCAGATCACGAGACCTCGTCCCTTTTTCCGCCGTCTCTCGTCTTGGCAGCACCTCGCTCTCCAGCCGTCTTATCGTCGGTAGTAGAGTAAGGCCTACCTTGATTTTGGGACATTCTCTCTCTCTGTATTGGATTTATCAGCTTAAATTGTAATTATTGTGTATTGTACTATAGTGTGTTATTTTGCATTCCGATACCTTATTTAGTAAATTAGTTTGTTTCTCCTCAGATTGTTGCCGCTGTTCTTTGCTTTCAGGGCCATCTCCCTACCCTTTTCCCCTTTCCCCTTTTCCCGGGACGTGGGCCCTTGGGTCCCCCGTCCCCTTTGTCACGGAATCGGGCCTAACGCCTGTAAACAGTTGACAACTGCTCAGTGCACAAACTGAAAAAATTACAATTTTAACTGCAGTGGTGGTAGTTGTCTTTGGTTTTGCTGCTGCTGGTGGAGGTGGCATTTTTTTGGCACTTAGTGCCCTGTAGGCAGGAAAACCTTTTTTTTTCTTCTGGAAAGTTTTCATTTACCTTTCCAAGCAGACAGGGCTTGGAGCACACATTTTAGTTTAAATAGTGTGAACAGGACTTTGTTAATGGAAGGCTGCTCTTATTGTTTCAACTTTTATACCAGGTGAATTGAATCATTCAGTAGGAAATGTTGCATTTGTTTTCCTCTTTTTGCTGTGTTTGCCTGACAGGAAATGACCATACTGCCAGGGTAGAATATAGCATCTGGAAAACAGAGCAAGAAAGAGAAAAAAATGCTGCAGGTCTGGTTAGGAGCCTTGTTCTTATGAAAATGGAATCAAAATAGTCCTCCATCTGGATGCATCACAGAAGTACAACGAAATATCATTCCCTACATTTTTAAGCTTACAGCTGTATTTAAGTAAAGAAAGAGGAGATTATGGAATGCATTTTTTCTGTTTATCTAAAACTAGATTAAATGCTTCACTGAAAAGAATAGATTTCAAAAGTAATGAAGAGTCAAAAGGATTTTCTTCATTGATAAAAACAGGCCTTTCTCTATTTTGGGTTGATGAGTGCATATGAGATATTCAAAGACAAAAAGCACTGCAAAAAGAAGTCACTTTCCACCTGACAAAATCCCATTGCTGTGGAGACAGGTTGACCTTGGCCAGTTCATCTTTTAGTAAAATTAAGCCTTTTTGCTTTAACGTTCTCCCTTCGGATTCCAGTCACATTACTCACATACCATGAAGACACCAAGCCACGAAGAAATTGATAGAAAAGCAGCTTAGTTGCTTCTGAATAATCCATTTTCCACTTCATCTTTACCAACTTAAATGTATTTGAGCATACTTCTCTGCATACTGTTAGTCTGAATCCTCTCTAAAATATGTATACGGTTTAATCACATATGTAAACAGCAAATATAGCATTAAATGCAGCTTAGAAACAATGACAAAGGATTGAAAGAATATTTATTGACTCCACAAGGGTGATGCCTGGGCTCAGTGCTATCAAACAAGAAAATGTAATGATTATAATAACACTCAGAGTCTCTTTTAGCTTCCCACAGCCCAGAAAAGGAAAACAAAGTAACCCAAGTTCGGTTTGCATATGATTTCGTTGTACTGAAAGATGTGTCATGGAACTTGGCAAACATTCTCAGGTCACAGACTTCGTGACCACAGTGCAATGTGAGCACTTCAACTGACTGAAATAAAAATAATCATTTCCTATCCTTTAATCATAAAATGTTCATAAATAGACCACAGATAACTTCCCCAATATGCTACAGAGCTGCAATTCAAATTCGTTAAGCATGAGTAGAAAGAAAGCACACAGCTCAGTGGGTTTTAGGATGAATTTGTATTTCCAACCACAGCATCAGATTGGGCTATTCACTTCCACAGATGAAAGAGGACGACCCTCAAGATGCCCTCTGCGCTGCAGAAGGCACTTCCCTGGCACTTCATACCTACCTTGGGGATCTGCTACCCCGGCTTCCAGCTGAAGGAGGAAAAGCCTGGAATATTTTGAAGTTTAAGATGCTGTTTGGATGAATCCCATTGGGATGCTGAAGTTAAGCTGCTCTATACTCCTTGGAAAACATTATAATCTCTGTAGATCCCTTCTCACTTTGAAAAGCCAATAACTATTAGGGTAATCACCTCACTGTGATTTGAGGACAGGTTGAGATTGCAGCCGCTTGCAAACCATGTAGAATGGGAAGGGTGGGAAAATTCATCTGGACCTTAATTACAGACAAAATACTGCCAGAGTTAAAAAGACATTTAGCAACAAGGTTAGTGGATGGGCATTTCTAGACTTGTCTATATATTTATTTATTTCTGACAACTCAAAGTATTTCACAAGAAGAGGGATTGCTTTGGCCTGCATGTAAGTGTATCATGACAGCCCTGTTTATCATCCTGAAATCATCTGCTTGAGACACTGATAAATAACAGGCAACTGCCCAGCCGGTTCTTGGAAGCAGAGCCCCTGCTTTGGAACAGCGTGAAACCACAAATACTATCCATGTGCAAACAAATGTGACTTATAGTTTATCATTTATACTCAAGCCGCCCTGAAAATGTCTTTCCTCTTCCTGAATCATTAACTTCTCTAAAAAAAATAGAATCAGACACATATTAGAGGTCAATAGAAGAAAAGCAAATGACAAAAATTAAACAAAACAATAGGCTGTGTTATGTTTCCATGGAAAGGCAGCAAAGGAAAAAAGAAAGGCCAAAAAAAGAACACTGAAGGAATTAAACAGAACATAACCAATATTTCGGAAAGCAGTAGTGTGTCTCTTTTCCCTCCGAAAATGTCTTTTATATGTCAGCAGTCACAGGCCTCAGGATGGCAGATGGGATGTGCTGCGGGAGCTCACCCCCCTCAGACACCTCCTGTGCCTGAGTGCAATTTTGGGTGTTTAAATACAACAAGGACATAAAACTGTTGCAGAGTGTCCAAAGGAGGGCTACAAAGATGGTGAAGAGCCTAGAGGAGAAGAGATATGAAAAGCGGTTGAGGTCCCTTGGTTTGTTCAGCCCAGAGCAGAGCAGCTGAGGGGAGAACTCATGACAGCTTCAGCTCCTCACAGGGAGCGGAGCGGCAGCACTGAACTCTGCTCTCTGGGGACAGCAACAGGGCCCGAGGGAATGACATGGAGCTGTCAGGGGAAGGGCAGCTGGGGGTGAGGGAAAGGCTCTGCCCCAGAGGGCAGTGGGCATGGAACAGGCTGCCCATGGTAGCGGGCACGGCCCCAAGTGCCAGAGTGCGCTGGGACACCACTCTCACACACAGGGTTTGGGTGGTGCTGTCTGGAGCTGAGGGTTGGACTCGACGATCCATGTGCGTCCCTTCCAAACTTGGGATATTCCATGATTCTGTGCTAACCTGGTGTCTGTTGAAGAGATAAATTGTCTAAAGCAGTAAAAATAATACCACAGGGCAACCATAACAGGGAAATTGTTGGACGTGTTGTGGTACAACGACTGTGTGAAAATAGGACCTGATGTGACAGTGACAGCATTTACTCTGTGTCATAGTCTTGTGCTACTTCTGGTTACATCTGGAAATCCTTTTATTTTTTCTTTTCTTTTCCTTGTTTTGAGTGTGCTGCTGTGACTTTGTACATTGCATTAATACAATTGTATTTTGAAGATACAGAGCACAGTTTGCATTTTTTCCACATGCACTCAGTTTTGGGGGCTATTTTTTACCAAGAAATAAAGCCATAAAATAAACACCATTCTAAATATTTGTGAAGGATTTTTTTTTCTCATGCTGCATTTCTATATTTTCTTTTACATTTAATTTCCATTCTGCTGGAAATTTCCCATTCAGAAAAAGAACAAAAGGGAAAAGAGGATGACAAAAAGCAGATATCATGCAAAAGCAGATTGTGGTTTTCTTGCACTCTATTTTTGTATGTTGGCTATGCAGAAATAACTCAGGCAATAAAGATTTATCTTCCTTTAAGAATTATCGTGAAAAACTGATGCAAGTTTGTGTAGAGGTGATGTCTATTTATTGTGGATTTTTTTTCCAATGGGTAAAGGAGGTGGGGTTTGCCTACTGTTCTGATAGCATCACAAAGGGATTATTACAGAAAAAGAGAAGATTTGGAACCTCTCAGATGAGGAAATGGGCTGTAAGTACAGAAGCTATGCCCACTGCCTCTGCTGCATCCTTCCCAAGGGCTTTAACCCAGCCTGGGCACTGAGGATCAGCCCCTTGTCATGGGAAATGCCCACAGCACCACTGCAGTCAGAAAGGCTTCCTCACGTCAGACAGGGTGGCCTTTGGCTTAGAAAATGTTGAGAAATATGTACTTTTAAAGTAAAATGATCCAAATACCTATATGGAAAACCCTTTAAAAGGAATTGAATATTAATTACTGTCTAATCCACAAAAGCCTTTCTCCAAGACTAAAGGAAGTGGATGCTTTTAAACATTCAGTGTGTAGAATGATGATCATACCTCTAATAAATAACTTAGCATATATTGTAGATGGGATATTTGAATTAATAATAAATGTGACAAACCCACACATACTATGCTGGGCAGATCATGCTTAATAGTTGCTGTATGACTTAATTATCAGAGCAATTTCATGTGACTGCTCATCTCAGCAGAGCAGGTGTCAGTTTCTAGGATTTTGTCAGCACAGAAAGTGAGGAGGTCCTTTCTGGTGTAGCACAGGAAGCACTTCTGTGGAAGCACTGTGGGAATCTTCAGATAAACTTATTTGAGTTACAGCAGTGGACTGGCACTGGCACATCTGGTTTCTGTTAGATGAGGTGGTTTCTGCTGTCGAAGCCCAGAGACACACATATAGTGCTGTGCCACAACTGTAGCAGAGTGCTAGAGTGATGTCAAGAGAGCATTTGTGTAACAGGAGGTGAGGTGAGGAGGTGGAAGAATGAGAGGGGCTGCCAGGAAATCTCTGCAATCATGAGCTGTCCATGCAGCGCCTTGCATGAGGAATTCAGCATCTTGGACCCATGGTAAGGATGCTGTAAACACTTTGGTCATTTAATATGTGAATTAATGTTTGGACAGTGCCCCTGCCACATAATAACAACACAATTTTTTAGTTTTAATAAAAATACTTGGACTAGTTTCTCCATAAAAATCCCAACTTCCCTTCGTCCCATTTTATTTTCTACTGTTTCCCTTGTGGACACAAAAAAAAGCAAGAAGCAATCTCTCAGACTAGCAAGAGACACACACTGTAAAATATCTGGTAATTGGAATCCGACCACTTTGCTGTGTTTACCAGGATTCAGACCAGTGCAAAGCAGATGAAGAAATCAGCTGCTGTGCTGGGAGCCCTCCCAGAAGAAGGCAGAACTCAGAGGAGTTCTATCCCTAGCTGAAGGAACTGATTTCAGGCAGTAAAAACTTGAGATATCATATCATTTTAAAAGCACAGCTTTTCTGATTTTAATCAGAAAAAAGGATGGCACTTTACATGATTACAGCTTTGGTGGAGAGGAAGAAGATTACCATTTCTGTAATGGTTTTCATGATCTCTATTATGCTATTTTTTGACTCTGTAATCTTAAAAAGCACAGTGGCACCAGCAAAGCTGTGTCAGCCTCATGTCCCCTCCCAAAAGTGCTCAATGAGCCCTGATCCCCGACCCCATCACCAAGGTGTGGAGTTACCTGGGACAGCCCAACCACATCACAGGGCATCTCTGCTTGTGTTCAGGGTGACCCACACTCAGGTGCAGTATTTAGCACTGCTGAGCCCTTACAGGAGCATGTCCTGATGCATGATGCTTCTAGAACACTGGCTAAGGCAGTATTTGTAGTCATTCATCTACACTGGCATCCCAGCACTGAGGTGCTTCTCACCAAAACATCTCACTATAGCTATCAATTCTGTTTTAAATTATTGTAAATAATGATTTTCTAGAACAATACAGCTCTACAAACACCAGGACTGTATCTTAGGAGACACTGTTACATGCTCCTGTAGCTGGTAGCTGCCAGCAGGCTGAGAGAAGCCCCAGTACAGGTAACCACCAGATCACTTTATAACTAGAATTTTTTCTAGTTATAGGCACAGAACAAAGTAAAACCGAGACTAGCACCAAAGGAAGATACAGGCGCAAGAAACCAAATAGCACATTGGTGATGTTAGTCTTTCTCAGCTGAGCTGGGGTTACTTTGAAAGTGTGACTGCAATCAGTGCCAAAGAGTCTGCCCACATTTGAAATCTCTGCCCACTACCTCCCACTGGGAGGACACTGCTTTTGAACACAGCCTATCCCATCCCTTCCAAGGCAGTGTGTGAACAGCAGTCACTCTGAGAGAGAGGAATGCTGGTTGCCTTTCTTCTCAGCTTCAGTCACTGCTGAGTGTGAAGCTGCCACAGGAATCATACAGAGCGAAGCTGCTGATGTTCCTGTTCTCTTACTCTCGTGCAGAGCTCAGCAAGCTGCCTGCATTGCTGCTCTCATGTGGCCTCCATGAGGAGCTGGATACTTCTTTCTATTTTAAAATTTCAACTTTGATTAACTTTAAACATACTTGAACTGAGATGCTTGTGTGGGTTCTTAATAAAATAGCATGTTATTGACAACTGCCCACAGGAGACCTGCTTCAAGAGCTCCTGTCTCTGGGTGATTCATGCATCACTTACAGGGAGCTCCAAGTTAATAAATCCTGACATTAAATGTTTTGTCTTGGTGAATGTGATTTACTGCAAAGCTCCAGTAATGGCTCAGGAAATACTTTACCTCTTCAGTCTCTGTGATCCTTCTAAGGCCATGGAAACAACTATAAAGGAATGAGGATTACGTGGGGAAGGGGATGGGGGAACTGCTTGGTGCCCTTATGGGACTGAGGCTCTTCACTTCATCAGGCTCTTTACCTTGAGATTTGGGTTTTGTCTTTGTACACTTATGTGTGCTTCATTGTGTATGCTTGCATATGTCACTTGCCAAATTCAGATTAGGAGGTATCTATAATCCTGATTTGTACATTTTAGGCACCAGATTGTAAATAAAATGCTACACTAGGTGCACAGTAAGAACATGGGAATGGTTCCACTACTCATTTAGCCCAGCATCTGGATGCCAGTTGCTACTGACAGCATATGCCAAGGAAAAATTATGGGAATGAGGGCAAGCATAATGTGCATGTACCTGTGGTGTGCCCTCCTGCCTTCCAGCATACTGCAGTTTGGGAATTTGTTGACCTAGAGAGGTTTTTCCATGTCGTTAAAAAGCCTTTGAAGTTTTTGCCTTTTGCTTTTTGCTATTTAGTCATTCATAGCCTTGAGGCATAGTCATGTTATGAAGGAAAAAAAACTAAACAATTATCCTTTGTAAATTCTGAATCTGTCACCTCCTAGTACAGGAATTAAGGGACATTAATGCAACTAAGAAGAATGGTAAGAAACAATTTCCTATTTATCTACATGCACTTCTTGATTTCATATTCTTTTTTTATGAAACGTTTCTCCAGACTGAGCAGCGAGCTCGTTTATTTATTCCTTGCACTGGGGCCATTCCACAGCTCTGAATGTACCTCTCATATGTCTATGTCCTTTTCAGACTAGGACTATCTATATGCCTGAAAGCTCAAATGATAAAACACCTCAACAACCACAGATTCTTAGTAACGATACTGAAGAAGACAAAAACTGCAATGACATCTCTTTCTTGGTTTGTAGTTTTTCTAGAAGCATTATGGTGTGTCTTTAAACTCCAGTAATTATAAGGCTGATGTTTTTAACAGCACTCAAAGATGCTCTTCATTAGGTGAGCCATCAGTGTTGCTCTCCAGTCTCACCTGCTGATAGCTACTGTGTAGCAGTAGCTCCAGAAGAGCTGGGATTCATCTCACCTGCATTTGATACCTAATTCTACATGTCTGTTTCTGATCTGGTTACTCTGAGTTGTTTCTAAGTGTAGAAGCAACAGGAAAAAAACAGGAACTATCAGGAAGCATTTCATTCAGTGCAGGTGAGATTCCTTCATTTGGACAGGTTAAAGTATGCAACCCTCTCCACTTGGTCTAATTGAGTAACCCAGATCCTTGTGTCTAAATTTGGTAAGCCTTGCCTTTCTTCTTGTGTCCTTAAATGCCTGTGAAAAGTTCTAGCCTTAATTGTTATGGCCATACAACAGTGAGGTATTGTACTGTAGTGTCTCGTCTGTCTGTTCTGGTCCTTTCCTCACACCTACCTACAGAAAAAAAAGGTTTTCCATGTATTAATTCATTTGTGTGATGAGAACCAAAGTTCTTTAGATGGAACAAGAGAGCCTTTCGTTTTATATGTAGAGTTATCCCATATAACATATGTATCATACAACATTACACAAACTATAGCAAAACTTTGCCTAGTGTTATCCATCTGTCTTTCTCAAGGCTGGCTGTGAACTTTCCTCTCTGTCATTTGTAACATTAAAGAAATTTGGTTCAAAATGCACCCTTACAATGGAGGGAGGAGTAAGGAGCAACATTGGTTCTTTGCTTCTACTCTCATTCATATGGGGAGAAATGAACTAACGTTCCTGGATTCTTGGCCAACCATAAGCTGGAGATCAGCATCCGAATTAGGAGGCTTTTATTTTTTTCTGCAGGAGCTGAAAAGCCCAGGTTCCCTCCCTGACACATGACTGAATGATTTAGTGAAGTGCTTTTCTTCTATCTCTTTTTTTTTTTTTTTCAGCACATTTTGTTTAGACCACTGCCTCTATTTCAGGAGACATCTGTGACTCTCATGAATGACAAGTAAATTCCCAAAGAATAAATACAAAAGCGTTTATTCATTACAGATTTTTCAATCACATCCATTTCATTTACTGACTTAAATCGTAACCTGGAGTTTGGCTGATGCTTCTATTAGCTTACCCCTTCACATTATATCAATAAAGTAAATTATTTTAACTAATAAAGATAATGGACTATGAGAAAATGAAGAATGATAAGAAGAAAAAAGTCATGTATACTAAAGCTAAAATAAAGATGCACAGAGAATATCTGTTTGCATGCTTGTGAAAATACTGGGAATGAGTCACAGCAGAAGCTGTTAAGTGTTACCTGTGGAGATGAGGACTGTAATAAGGGATGGATCTTAATGGGTTATGCACTCTTAATTCCTTGCTCTCATTGTTTCTTTGTCCTAAAACAAACCTGACAGTATGTCTTCTGATTATCAGGTTAATGAATGATGTATGCATTGTGAAGGTCAGATAAGGCCTCTGGTTAAAGAAGTTTCCACACAAAAGCCTGAAGCAATTTGAATTTTTCTTGTGCTTCTGATTTCCTAATACATCCACTAAAGAGGCAATTTGACAAACAAAAATGCTCAGGGCTTTTTGTCCACAGTTGTCAACTGCTTTTTGTTCGGTAAAAGCCCAGTGGAAATAAAGGGCTTTAAATAGTCATTTTGTTAACACAGAATTGGGATTTAATACACACGCATCTGTAGCCAGTGGTGCTTTTTGCACTGCTCTTTGTAAATTGGAAATCCCCCATATGAGGAATGTACAATCAACATGTGGGAGCTCATCCACCTTCCTCTACTGCTCATGCTTTTTAAATAAACTCCTCTTTAGCAGCCATTAAGGGGAACACAATGTGAAAAGGTTTTTTAAAACAAGGAAGCAGATAATTTGAAGTATTCTTACTTGCACTTTTCCTAATGAACTTTATGTTTCTGAGTGCATACATCAATGCATCTATTTTAATTTTATTTAAAAGCTTAATTAGAACTATCAACATGGAAGGAAAAAAAATCTCAATACCTCCATGAACATTATTTAAATCAGTGGTTTTGCAGACTTCTCAGTAGGAAGGAAGTAACTCAGTGCTTTGTTTCCCATTTTCTTTTCTTTTTCTTTTTTTAAAGTGTTTCTTATTTTCATTCATGAAGAAAATAAGGATACATAAAAGCTGGTCTACCAACTGAGAATAGCAGTTCATTCATACTTTCCCTTCTCTCCTGAGGCAAATGGCAAAAGCTGGCACAAAAACCCAGGTAGCTATGGATTTGGTTGGGGGGGTTGGGTTAGTTTTTATGTTTTGCTGTTGTGGATTTTTTTTTTTTTTTTGTAGGGTGGCGTGCACATTGTTGATCTTTTGGAATAACCAACTGCCAGGGAAATATCAACTTACTTCTGCAATTCAGTGGCATCCAGGAAAGTGTTCAGAAGCATCCCAGGAGCATGAGACAAAATGTAGAGAGTTTGCAGGTTAAAGGCAAGCAACAAGCAGTGGATGGGCTTTGAGATAGTTCCCTCTGGACATAGCACACAGTAACTAAGATTCGTGTTTAAAGGGGTAGATGTTACAATTTCGAGCAGTGGTTTACACACTATGGAAAAAAAATGCTGCAGAGACATGCTTTACATGGACTTGGTATGTGCAGAACAGTGTGCTTTCTGGTAGTTTAAAATTATTGGGTTTTGTTCTTCAGTGTGGATATCCAACCTACCAGGACAGACTCTGTCTTCGGCACCTGGATCCCCCTTCAGGTTGGCAAATAAAACTTTGTCAGGACTGTAAGAGGGCAGTGGCTGTGTTTTCAGTCCCAGTCAAGCCTTATCTTGGCAGCAAGATGTGAGATCCTGGTGAATGAGATGTTTTGGGAGGAATCTGCAGTGCTTCCCAGGGTTTCTGGGCACAGAGATTTGCAGTGGACAGAGAAGTGTCTAAAGAGAAATCTTGTCCTTGGAGAGTAAAGCCCATCATTCCATATTAAACTGGTGCCTGGCAAACACATTTTTCTGACCCAGGTCAGCAGGACAGAGGTACTAGAAGGGCATTGCTAATCTCTGCTAGGGGAAAGAGGAGGAGGTAGCTTCTAATCATTACTGTAATTGACCTTCTACAGAGAAAAAAAAGACTCAAAAACTGTAACAGGACTTTTAAGAAAAACTGCATAGTTAAATCAAGCAGTCAGATTGATTTACAAAAATAAATAAATAAACTATAAAACTCATTTTCATAAGGATAGGATTAGTGATGATTTGCAATTTTGACCCTGCTTCTTCTGGGATTGCTAATGATTCATTACCATGTTTTCCAGGAGGACTGAATTTTGCAAAAGCAATAGCTGGAACTGGCCTTCAGACCTTCTAGCTTTAGTACTGGAAGGAGAAGATTGTGACCTCAGGTCAAGTCAATGGATGATAAATATATTGTGTTTAAAAAACTGCTGGAGAAAATCAAGGAGAGAAGATAACCGACCCAGTCTCTAAATCTCTAGATCTTGTCTCTCTTGAACAGTAGCTCATTATACCTACCTGAAAAGTGAGCACCAGAATTTATTCTTATTGAAATGTGTCCTAATTTTTAAGCTTTTTTTTCTTGTGATGGCTGTTTCTGTCTCTTTTTCTGATTGTACTGCAAAACCTCCAGCTAGCTCCTCACACCTTCACATCTCCAACTGTTTAATTAGTATTCTCCTTTTCCATCCTTCTGCAGATAATAAGCACGGGCTGTGAAGCATCCCCCTTGATTATCAGAGCAGAGTACCAGTTTCCAGCCTGTTTTACACCTCAGCCCATGATATTTCCATTTAGAAAATAATTTTCAAATCTTCCTTGTGAGAACACTCTATAAAGCAGTGTTAAATCCTTGTTATAGGCACAGACAGGGTATCCTCTGTTTCTCTCCCATTCACAGAGCTGCAGAAGGAAATGTGAAAGGTCTGACGTCAGTTCTTGCACAGTCCACGTTGCCATCCCTCAGCTTTTCCCTCAGCTGCCTTCATTCTTCCTCTTGCTCTGGCTCCTGGGCTCTCACCTCTACAGCCCGCCAGCACAGGTCCCTTCATCCGACAAAGCTCTTTGCTCTTGATGGGATGTCCCCATCATCCCATAGATCCTGATTTACAGCCTTCACACTTTGATTTGCATGTCTTTTTCTGTCCCTTTTTCCAAATATTGGAGTGCTTTTCTATCTGTTGAGACAACTCATTTATAAAGGCTCCCATACTTTGTGTCTAATTATATTCCACCTCTCAGGCTCTTTCCTCAATTTTCTTCTCATTGTTGTGCCTATGTTTTCCCCTCTGCCTCTAGTCCCTCAGACCACCCCTTGGCTTTTTCTCTTCTTTCTCTTCTTCCAAGACCCCCACTGCTATTTGTATCATATTCTCTTGCCATTCTTGCTAATTCAAACCAACAAACAAAAACTGCCTTTCACCTCATCTGCATGAGATTATCCTCCAATACTGAAAACTGACGGATAGAAACCTTTTAAATATCTTTGTGGCTTTTGAAAGTGAAAAGGAAAAGATTAAGCTGCATTTACTGATTTAATTTGAAACTCATGAGCACTACCATAATGCAGGATTAGGTTCACACAGTTATTTTTTAAACGGCATAACAATATTCCTATTTACTTGTCTAACAGGTCACAGCAACACAGTCATAACTTTTTACAAATGACAATGATCCTGAGGCAGAAGCCTTCAAAATAAAGCCTTTCTGAGTTTCCAGCTCTTATAAAGTAATTATGTCTTGTACTACATATACAATGGAAATGGATGAATTTGGTCTAAAGAAATAGGTCTTTTCAAAGGAAATCAGAGCAAGGGAAAGCGGCTCTGCAATGTGAGAATTCACACAAAGGAAGCAGCTGATCTTGCCTACACAGTGGGAATTTCTTTTAAAAGGTAAGGTCTAATTACAGCTGGCACTTTGAAGCCAAATAATTCTACTTTGCTGAAAAGTGACATGATTCTTCTGACACTGCAAGCATGGGGGACGATGTGCAGTAGTCCCCATTCTCTCTAATTCAAATTAAATAAAATATTATAGGATTTTTTAAATTTTTAATGTCAGAATTTCAGAGTTTCCCTCTAGAGCACTGCTCAGGGGAGAGGGTTTAGAGAATGATCAGGCCAGCCAAACTGATGGAAACCAAAGGTCTTGCTTAATCCTTTCACAACGGTAGTAAACTCAGCACTAGTATTTATGCTTCAAAAGTATCATTTGAAGAATTTACAAATGGTAATTTTAAAATCTGACAGACAACCTCAGGAGGTAAATCCACTTAAAAAAATCATATCCTCTGAAAATAAACATCATTCTCCCTACTCACAACAACATTCACTTTAACATTTCCTGTAACATCCAAAGTCACTCCAATTGATGCTGGGGTCAGAAGTATGACTGAGAAAGCAGGACATAGCTGTATTGTCTGGGAGGAAGATTCCTTGCAGGTGAGAAACATGACAGCTCTTGAGATCATTGGGGTGGGAATCAGGTAAGGGCTGCCTGTATGGCCCCAGTCTTAGGGCAGAGAGCTGGAGTACCAGATAAGAAATAGGAGGGTAACAAAACCTGCAATGTATTTAAAGCACAGACTCTGAGGGATATTATCCTGTCATTTTACCTACTTTCCAGCATGGAGGTAAACCTCCTGGTGCTCCTGAGTTCCCTACTTGCACCTGGATTTCTCACCAAACACCGCCTTCCGTTTTTTGTTGATCGTTGCTTCTCAGCTGAATGCATCCTGAATGGCAGTCAGCCCGTCTCCACAACCAGGCTGCTTCTGAGCTGCCTGAAAAGCAATCAGAAGTACATTGTTTGCAAGAGTCCGAGCTTTAAAATATCTTCTTGCTCCTTGACAGTCAGACTGTCAAACAGCTGCACAATATTAACGCAAGAGAATTGCAAAAAAGTTTATGTTCTTTCAGGCTGATAATAACAAAAATTCGGTTTCTTCCCCAACTGCCAGATTTATCCATTATGAATGACAAAGCGAAAGAGCAGAAAAAAAAAGAGAGGGAGAAAGAGAAGGAGAATTGTATTATCTCTGTATACACAGCTCAACCAAAGTATTTTGCAGTGTGGCTCACTGCCAACACCAGAGGCACTTGCTTCAGGCAGTGCAGCCCCTACCTTGGGATGGGGTATTTCCAGGAGGCAGTTACAGATACTTGCAAGTCCTACACACTATTTAAATTCAAATGCCATATATAAGCCTTCCAAACAGGTCTATAGAAGGATTAATCCTCTTGCTGAGATGGAACACACTTATATACCAGTTCAGATGCAGCATCCCCTAAGAGGCAGCATATCTCATAAGTTTCCTAGTTCAAGGAAACTTTTGGAACTAAATTCCCTAGTTTCCAAAAGCTCAGTGGCCAGAACTAGGCAGTATGTCCCATTTGTGTTTTGGCCATGCCCAGAATAATATATCTCAGCAGTGCTGAGGAATTACGTGCTTTGCTGATCTCTAAGTTCTGAAAAGATCCAAAAAACTTTCCTGAGGTTTTGAATATCTGGAATTAGTGTTCTGAAGGCCTCAGCTTGTCCAGACTTGTGCAGCACTCACATGGAAGGCCTGTCCATGGAGAGAGATGGGAAGCAAAGGAATTCTCCTCTGATAGCATATTTGAACCCAACTCTTACAACAGATAGTCATAAATCTTGAGATTGGAAAATTGATTGGGTTATGACCTGTCCTGTGGAAGAAGTGCCTTGCTGTATGGGAGAATTAAATGTGAATTTACACAAATGATAAAGAGGAAAATGACTTTTCATCCTCTCAGTTCATCCCAGACCAATGGTATCTGGTATTCAGTCCCTGCTCCAAAGAACATCCACATTCTGTTTCAAGATACGGATGTTCTGGCTTGTAATAAAATGTGATTTCAAACCCAAGAAGTGTTGGACTACACAGTGAATGTGCACTTAAAATTACTGCATTTGGGATGTGGTCATTTTTAAAGAAGATAACATCTGTTTGAAAGCTGAACAAGAATTGAGCTCATGAGTTTGCAGGATCTTATTAAATAACAGAAAACAGATTACACGGAAATTACAAGCAGGATGAGAAATGGAGTCAAAGGTTGCTAACACTTCCCCACTACAGGGAGTACAAAGAGTGTTTGCTAATATTTGTCAGATCGAGCTAGTGGTGGCATGTCCCCATTGAAATAACAACCAAGCAATTTATAAATAACATAAATTGCTATATCGTCGCATCTTGTCTTTGCAGCTTTTCTTTTCTCCTAGGACAGTTTGCACCAAAGTGTCACTATATTTGAGGTTTGTTCCTCACTAGTCATGGAGATCTATGACATTAGTGTGCCTAGTGGTGAAGTGTACACTGATTTCAAAATACAATTAGCCAGGGTCTGGGATGGGCATTGCAGGATAAAAGCCTGCTGAGAACCTGTTGGTTTAGGAGCATGAGCCCTGCTGGGAACCACAACTTCAGCCCTGAGAGAGATCTGGGAATGAGAATCAATGTGAAGAGGGGCAATGAGTTGGCTTTAAGTACCAGTATGAACAGCATGAATGGGATGAACAGCCATTGAAGGTCCAGGCCAAGCAGAAGAGTATTGAGGTAGGGAGAAGTGGTGAAGGAAGGAGGGCAAAAGAGAAAATTGATACAGTCAAGCCGACATAATAAAAAGTATGATAGATGTCAGCCTAGAACACACTTCAGTGCTGGGGGGGTTCATCACAGTCATGCAGTAGCACAGTGATTCTTCACATAACAAACATCGTCAGCTGTATGAAGTGAACGTGTCTGCAGCTCTCAGGGAGAATTAGACCTTTTTTCCATCAGAAAACAAAAATATACATTGGATAAGAACAAACTGGAATTTGCATGTATTTATTTTAACTCCTTAGTTTATGGAGTTCAAGAGATTACCCACATAAAAGCAGTCATAAATGATAAAATAGATGTTAAAAACAGTTATAAATGATAAAATTGATGCTAAAAACATATTTTCTTCCGTTAAGTACTTTTTATTGCTAAGATGCTCACTAACAACATGTACAAATAAATCCAGCAGTCACTGCTGCTTCCATTCTCTCTCAAAGACAAGTTTCTCCTGTCTCTCTCCTCTGTCAAGATGACTGGCAATTCAACTTCTTCAATAATGCTGCTCTTAGTGAGTTAGTTTACTGAAGTTCTAGTGGTATACTCTGACTGAGCACTGCAGGCATTAGAGCTTTCGTTGGACAAATGCCATATTGGGTTATATTTTAACTTTTTTGCAAAAACTTTTGTACACCTAAGTGTTTGTTCATGAAATGCCCAGCGTTATTCAGGTTGTGCAGAGAAGCAAAAGGCTTGCTTATGATGCACCTGCCAATATTCTGAAAGTCAGAAATGGTCAAATCTTCAACTCAGGTGCAGAAAAGAAGCCGAGATGCCCCCCTCCTCACAACCACATGCTGTCCTTCTCTATTATTTAAGCCCCTTCGAATCAAGGGAACAAAGCTATCAATTTCATAACATGTTATGCTTTAACTTGCTAGCTTTGCCATGACTGTGTTTAATGGCAGTTTGCCACTGTTCAAATTTTGAAGGATCCTAAAGCAGATCACAAACCATAACATAAACTGTTATTTGGGGTTACTCTGTTAAGCAGCAGAGGCACTTGTTCCTAAGGGTGAATGCAGTTCTTCCTTCCCCATTTGGACTTAACAGTATTGATTTTTTTTTATTTTTTGTCATGCACCTAAGTCTCAGAGTGAAAATACTTAGCAAGATGAAGAAAATTCAGTCTCTAAACATGAATTAATATGTACAACACTAATACTGTGTCTTGGAACACAGGACTGGAAAAAAATGCATGTACCTGGTAATATAAACATCAGAAGCTAGTTCTCCCAATACAGCTGTAGATGTGTTCCCAGGATAGAGATAAGAGAACTGAAATGTCAAGAAATCTCTATCCACATGTTTTTTTTAAAGCAGTGAGTTTGTCCCATTCCACTGACAGCAAACATTTTATTTTCCTTTCATCTATCTCTGCATTAATCCGGTATTTGATACCCCAAGGGGTCACTTAAAGAGCTTTGCTTTTTAATGATAAAAATACAACTCATTTGTTATGTCTACACCATAGAGTACATTTGAAACTTTCACAAACATTACCTCTGCAGTTTTCTGAATACTGACTTCGAAGGCTGAGAAAAAGCATAGGCCTCTAGTTGCTACCAGTGCTATTTTTCTACCAACTTTCACTATTTTCCTGAGTTCCTAGAACATTGCAGTTAGTTACTCTTTCAAATTAGTTACCTACCACATGAGCAAACCTTGTTGCATTTGCCAAGTAACCACTCCATTTGGTTGCATGACGCAATTATTTTCTAGGTAGTTACATGAAAGACTGAAAACTTCGTCATGATTCTCACCAAGCTGAACCCATAAATGTATTTCCGGAAAGAGAACAATGGTGAATTGCATGTTGTGGTAACACTGTAAATGGAGCTAACATCTGAATCCTTCTAGGCCATGAGACCAAGAAAGGTAACCTCACACTGGTCTAGTATCATATATCACTCTTTAACAAAGAATTAAAACTCATGCTGCTTCTGGGGGAAAAAACAAAAAAGGAAAAGGACTTCATCTTTGCCTAAACAATTGAATTTATGACAAATAAGATATATCTGCCTATATAAAATGAACGCATTGATCAGTATCAGTCCCAAGCAGAAAATTTACAAGTTGTTCTGAAAGTGTGCCTCCTAATGTATTCTGGACTCCAGTTCTCCTGTTGAGAATGTCTGCAAATAGCATTTATTGGAGTCTGAGTCCATTATTCAAGAGAAAAAAAATCTTTCTTGTGGAACTGATGCAGGACAAGAGTATGGGTAGCCCACGCGTTGGTCAGCAGAAGGTAAACATGTGCTACACAACAGAAAAGTACGCAGAGGCAACAAAAAAAAAATCTTAAATTGAACACCTGCGTGCAAGGGAGGAGTAATTTGATCTTGAAACCCTCCATCAGTTTCTACTGGCTGATCGAGCTGATGGTGGCTCTAAATCTCTTCCTTTGTCACACTTAATATTTATTTAAGGCAAAGCAATTTAGGTGTCCATCAAAGCCAGACAGCAATATTAGGAGCTGCAGCACTGAATATGCCATTGAGTTTTTGATTCTTTTCCCCAACAAAATCAGTTTTGCTAAAGGATGCTGTGACCAGAAGTTCCATAATTAGTCCCCTGCAGTTGTCAGCTTCTCTAATGCATAAATATGACCTAGCTAGACTGTCTGCCTTAGCCTATAATCATCCGTTTTGATTCTGAAATCCTACAGCTCTCTCTATGATGATTGCAAATCGGACTCTATAACTTCCCTTGGCTGTGTGCCTTATCAAGAGAAAGAGTGGTTACTAAACTTTACCTAGTTCCATGACCTCTCCAAGGCTACCAGCAAACTGCTGGAGCAGCTGTCAGCTGGTTGGTTTGTGTTTGGCTAAAAGTGTATGTCAATAATAACCAGCATCTGTGGTGGATCCTACATTACTGGGCAGATCTTCAAGTGTGCATTACAGCTCTAAGACAGGGCACTTAATTAGCTGCCTAGATATGGGCAAGGTGCTTCCTTTTTTTGTTGTTGCTGTGGTGTTGCTGTTCGTATGCGTGAGCGGCAATGCCTCCTCCTGCCTGTTCCGATCACCTTGGACTAGACTTGACTAACTTACGGCTAGGAGGAAAAGCTTCTCAATTAAAACTAAAAAATTCTCATAACTTAAAGTCTCTGTTAAAAGGATTAAATTTTAATCCACAGTGAACTTTCTGTCCTACATTTTACTGAGTTATGTTTGATTGGTATCTGTCCTTTCCCTACAGAGGATGGGGTCTCAGGGTGGACTCTGCAGAGTGCTGACTGTTCTGCTCATCCTTCACTCACCTTTAAAAACTCATGAAATTTTATGCAAGAAACTGTTGTATCTGCTAGTCTGACTTTTTGTAAAGCACTTTTCACTTAAGATTTTAGGATATTAAGGATTGAAATCAACTTCGGATAAAATGCATGGCACAAGGGCAACGAGAGGCACCAAAATAACCTCAGCCCTTCACAGTAGCAGAGAACCAGCTAGGTTAGATCTTCACTGAACCTGCAGACAGTTCACATCTCTGTGAGGACAGAAAAAATACGGTTACTTCCAGACTGGTCTCAAGTGACCAGAGGACAGGAGTGTGGCATTAAGGAAGAGATAGCCTCCTACCCCAAGCAGCTGCCTCTCAAGAGCATGAAACTACTGTTGCAAAGATTTGGAAATCTCAGGAGAATATTTCTAGCAAAACAGATGTGTTCTGATCTTCCTGAGATCTAGGAAAGGTATAGAAAGATTTCTGGGGCTTCCAAAGGTGGACTTCACTCTCCTGCACTGAATGACTTCTTCCAGAAGCCAACAACAGCACTGAAAAATGTCTCTAATGTCTCTGATTTCCCAGCAAGACAGCCAGCAAGGCTGGCTCTTTTTTTTTTTTTTTTNTTAATGCTTTTTTTTTTTTTTAACAAAAGCTCAAATAAGTATTTGAATATGATGAAGTTGTGTGGCAAAACACTTACTGTAGCGTGATGCTAATGCAGGTTGGGCAGGGATTCCTGGGGCTGTAGGCACACACATTAGAGCTACCAAAGGGCAATTATTTTTTTTTTTTTTCTTCTTTTTTTTTTTTCATGCTAAGCCAGTAAGAGGGCTCAGTACGGAGCAGGGTGTTATAATGCTGTCCACTGGCATTCAGGATCTTCATTGCACGAGGACATCCCAGGTGACTCCAGTCACCCACTAGCAAGCCACTCACCACCCACGGCATTCACTGTCCCAGAAAAAATGTTATATCAACCTCTTCTGGACCATCACATTTTGAAAAATATACCAAGGGTAGAATTTCTTTTGAAGTAGAATGATCCACTGCACAGGAATGACTTCTGGAGAAACTCCCTCTGTTCCTGTGAACTGACTTTCATCCATGGAAGTCCCAGTACGTGCAGTATAAATTTATTCCACCTCAGTTTCTGGTATCAGGGATGATAATACCACACCTGGACATAAATGGAAACAGCACACGCTGAAAACTCAGACAGATTGCAGTGCTGTAGGAATACGCTGTGATTCACAGTTATGTAATAGACCTTAGCTTGCTTAGACAAGGATTCCTGTGATATTTTTAGCCAGGTTTTTTTCTTCTCCTTTTGGTTCAGAGATTCAGAACTCCTGGAGTTTTTAACCTCTGGGTAGGCTTCCTCCCCTTGTCTTTCTCCTTTAAATAAGAACATTTTCCTTCCTTTTCTCCCTCCTGCCTGTTGAGCTGCTCCTGTTGATAGGATGTTAACTCAGCAAAACAGGAGACTGTAAAGCTCTCAGCTCACAGCTAAGACACTTCACTCATGACAAACATTATTGAAACTCCTTGCAAACTGAACATATAATTCCCAGAGCATCCTTAAAAAAAATAAGAGTGTACAACTGTTCTAAACATCAAACTGTGCTGAGTTCAGTCTTTCTGCTGCACACTAACTGCACAGACTCAGATACAGGTGCATTGCTAGCCTACATGAAGGCCGTGGAAAGTAAAGCAAATGGCAAGTCATCCAATACTTACACATGAACTATATTTCTCAAGATAGCTTAAGAATCAGCATCCTATCAATATTTTATTTACACTTAGAGGTCAAAATTCCTCCAATTTCAGATTTGGTAAATTTTATTACAGCACAGTTTTTCCATTACCAGTTTGACCATCAAAATGATAAACATCTTCATATTCTGAGCCTCCAAAGTCTGTGTAAAATTTTAAAAAATAAAGTAATGGAAATGGCTATAGTTGGTTCTGAGCTGGGCACATTTTTCTGATGTTTTGCCCTTTCAGGCAATTTGGTTTGGAATTTCTCATGCTCAGGTTTGGGGCACTGAAAGAGAGCAAACCCAGATGCAGCCTCTATTAACAGATCAGTTCTAAAATTGCTCTACTCCAGTAACTCTTGGCTCCTAATTTCAGTATTCATTCCTTGCTTATCTTGCATTATTATGTATACGTAACTATGACCGTTCTGTTTCCTCCTGTACTGCTTGAGGATCTGTGACTAGCTTAATTCTGGGCCCTGGCACAGGCTCACCAGGGCAATGGTCATGGCACCAACATGACAGAGTTCAAGATGTGTCTGGGCAACAGTCTCAGACACAGCCTGATTTTTGGTGGTGCTGTGTGGAGCCAGGAGTTGGACTCGATGATCCTTATGGGTCCCTTCCAACTCAGGATATTCTATGATTCTATGACTCCCCATCAGTGTGCACCCACTTCATACCAAAGGTATCTGTTATGATCTCTGCTATTACTGAGAACACCACATAAATTAAAATAAGACAGCTAAAATAAAGTGTTACCAAATCTTAATCTCTGAAAGTGGTATGAAATATTTTCCAGTAAATAAAAGCAGAAAGAACTGATGATCTAGAGCTTTCATCTTATTTATATGAAAGACTAAAATAAATCTAGACACTAAACTTTGATGAATGAAAAACGTGTGGTCTAGAAAATAACTAATATAACACACGCATATGTTGGACTTCAGCTGAAAATGTTGTTAGTCACACACTTTGGGGGGAGAATTCAATGTAGTTTGGGGGGCTCCATGTTAACTTCAAAGGAAATGTAGCTATTTCTGTTCATTATTACAAGAAATCGTTTATAGATCTAGATTTCTCTGGAGACAATGCTAACAATTATAAATGTCACAAGGCAGTATTGACATACTCTTTGGAAAAGAATCACATTCTGTTTAAAATATAGATTCAAGAGCAGTATTTTGGCAGACACAAGAGATTTCTTTCCAGGTAAAGGCATTGAGTAATTAGTATTTTTTTAAATTATTATTATTATGTATTTTTTTGCTTTGCTTTTTATGTATAAGACAAATGTGGAAGAATAAGCATATTCCACTTCCCATCAGAAATAGGAGGAAGATTTGGTTCATGATGAAGGTTTTGGAACTTCTTTGAAAAACTTACCTTAGTTTTGCAGAACATACAAATCCAGAAAAAACGATGCTTATACCTTGGATGTTTGTAACTGAGAGAAGACACAATTTTCTAATCTTTTCAATCCCTATTTACTGCACAAGTAAAAGTATCACCCTTATAGTTTTTCCTAGGACACAGTCAGATCCCTCCTAATGTTAATTCAGAAAAGGTGAGGGGAACATCAGGACAAGTGTATGCAGAGGATCGTGTGGACGTGTCAGGTTTTATGGCCCACAGGACACCTTCCACTAAATGCATTGAGTGAGTTTGATGACAGCCATTGAATGGCTTGGGTTGGAAGGGACCTTGCAATTCATCGAGCTCCAACCCCCATGCGGTGGGCAGGGTCGCCACCCACCAGCTCAGGCTGCCCAGGCCTCAATCCGGCCTGGCCTTCAGCACCTCCAGGTATTGACAGTCTCTGAGTCAAACTACTCCTGAGCAGCATCAGCTTCATAATGAATATCCTAACACCAGGCAAACATGTAACAGCTGATTCTAGCATCAGCTGCTGGCTGGACACACAGGGTAGACAGGGTAAGGGGAAATCCAGGATCCAAGTGACACATGGTCCAACAAGCTGTCAAAGTCACCACAATATTATGCATAAACCTCACCTTAAAAATTAAAAAAGTAAAATATAAATTAAAAATTACATATTACAGTGTTATCTGAGTATTACATTCATATCGCATTCTCATCAGGTGTTCATTCTCCATCCTTAGGTACTGACAGTGAATCTCAACACTTAATTCAGCTGCCTGTCACTTTGTTATGGGACATGAGATGGTCCAGAACACCCCAGATATCTCTGTGGGGCTGGGAAGACCTGTGGGGTTACCCATGCCCTTTTGGAGCCAAAACAGATCTGGGGTATCCCAGACATCACTACACACCTGTATGTATGCAAGTGAGTTGAACATTGTCACTGTTTTAGATACAAAGGAGAATTAAAATATATATGTATTTTTTTTTTAAATACAGTTTCAAAATATTTTTCTTCCAAGTGGTGCACTGAGAGTCTTGGAGGGTTTGTCTGATGTCAGAGATGAGCAGAAAATCTTATTGAAGAAAATTCCTTCTCTTGTCCCCTTCAGTCATTTGCTGGTCTTTGCTGCCCTGCCAGATTTCATACTTACTGTCATTTTTCTTGGCTCAGCAGATGATGATTAGTTTAGAAACAAATGAAAGAGGAGTAAAATGCATGTGCTAAATAAAGTAATGTATGTTAATGGGCATCCTACAATTTCTTCCACTTTAGCCAAAATTGTCTTGAACGGTAAATGAAAGGGAGGGGATGGGAAACAGCTGTTTCTACTGTCTGTAGCAATTGATTGTAAATTGGCCTGACACTTCTCCCAAAGAGTTTGTCACGGACATTTGATTCAGTGAATCTGCCCCAAACCCAGAGATGAGGCACTGGTATCTCAGTCCTTCACCAAGCTGACCAACCACCGGACGTGCAGGATTATTAAAAACAACCAGCCAATCAGATAACATATTTCATATTGATGGAAACACGTTCATTTTGCCACGGGCAAAGAATTTAAATGCTTAAATAAATGTGTGTGGTAGTGACACCTCACAGTGGCAGCCCAGGAAGTTGGCTCTAGACCTCCTTAAATCAGGCTTCAAGAAGAGGTGAAAAGAAAATAGAAATTTGTCTCCTAGAGAATATATTTCCCTTTAAAATAACTCTGTTCTCTTTGTGAGGAGCTGCCACTTCTGCTCAGATATGGCACAAGACAGGTATAGCAGATTCCACAAGCCAACTGCAGGGCAAGTGCTCAACTAAATGAAAGGAGAAAACAAAAAGAAAAAAGTTAAAATTTAACTAATATTTATGTTTAAAACTTTACTTTAGTCATTATAATTTGGTTTGACTGAAGGTGAAGAAGTCTTAAAATGAGATAAAAGTAGGATATAGTGTTAAATTTGAAATACAAATTAAGGAATTAAATAGAAAAAAAATATTTTAATGCAAATTATGATTTTAAGGCACAATAGTGAAGATGTAAATAGACACCACTTCAGTTTGTCAGAAAAACAAATTGGAATAGAAGTCACACTTCCCATAAGGAGAACCTAAATGAGTAAATTATAAGAGCCATATGTCCAGATTTTGAAGGATGAGGAAGAAGTAAAACTGCTGATGAAAAGATAATAGAAAAAAACAGCACAAAGAGAAAAATAGTAAAGAAATGTATTATAAACTGCATTGCCAGAAGTTGCATAACGTACGCTGGTATGAACAAACAGAGCTGGAAATGTGCTCCTGCTTTCCAAGAAACTTCCAGTGAGTCAGGACTGCAACACGACAGAAAAGGAGGACAACCTTTTCCCTCTGAAGCAGTGAGCACTGGGAACTTTCTGTACTCTGAGGAGCACACGTGCTCCAACAGCTTTCCAAACAAGCTCATGTTTCGGTCATTTTCTGTCATCTCCATGGAACTGAGCAAAACACTTTAAAAAGAGAAATAAATAATATATTAAATAGAGTCTGGAAGTATATTTATTTTTCCCAGTAAAAATCTGAGCACTAATTTCAGTCACATTCTGTTTTCCTGCATTTTCCTGGTCTCTTTTTCTTTCTCAACCAAGATAAGAAGGAAAGGAAAGAACCCATGGAGGAAGGAGGGGCTGTTCACCTAAACAAATACTGGATCAGCACTTGTCATAGCCAGAAATACAACCACTGTGAGAGCTATAAGAAACCAAAAGAAGATTGAGGTCAGCTACCAAATCTTGCAGCAGCTCAGTCCCCAGCTGACTGTAGAAGAGGAGAGTTTATCACTGCTGGTGCAAGTGTAAAGACTGTGTTCTCCCTCCACCTGCCCCATGTTCCCTCCTTGCAAAAGAATTATTGGCTGGAAAATATAGCTCCCCAGTGGGCATGAGCATTGTAGCCAGTAATTACAGGCTGTTTCTGGATGGCAGTTTCTTGTGGTGTGTTGTAGCAACCCTGCCAGATGAAGGGGCTCCCTCAGTATCCAAGCTCCCACCATGTGCTCCTCCGCTTGAGCCAGAGCACATCCATTATCCATCTTTGTGCCTGGACCATGGCCGACCCATGCAGGACAGCCTGTGCTGGGGTTGGCATACCCCAAAGTGATGGTTGCAACAATGGAAGAACATCCCTGCAATGGCCTGAGATCTGAAGGGGAATGTGTGTGCTGGATTAGGGAAGAGGTGGCTAAAGGAAGACAGAAGAGCCAGGAAAGGAGATGCCTTAACAAATATGGACATTGTACACCTCAGGATGTTCCTCTGGCATGGCTGGGAACCATTTTTGTTTTCATTTCACTTTCTCATTTTGAAGAATTTGCATTTGCATAGGTGGCTCGATATGCCATAACAGCTTATTAGTGAGCATTAAATAGAACAGGCCATCAAGGTTATGTTTGTATTGATACATCTACAGCAGTAAATAACACAGAATGCTGCTGGCTGTGAGGAACGTGTGCAATTATCCTTTGCAATGCAACAGGGCAGGCAGCTGCAACCAGTCCTTGAAGCAGTGAGATGTGCTCATCTGCACCACAACCTACACAGTGCCTGAGCATCTCATGGCTGGAAACACTTGGGAGAAGCTGCAGTCATGTCAGGCCAATCTCCATGAAGTTGTGGCTGGGAGAATCGTGGTGCTGGGCTCCTGTCCCCTGCCCCTGCCTCGTTTAGCAGCAGAGACAGAACTAACAAGTCTAGGATCTAGCCATTAAATTCTTGATATGATTTTGACTTAGCACTCTCTAAGACCATCCAGGAGGCAGGAAAAACTGGACCAGTCCCAGTTAGCAGTATGGACCAGCATGAGTTAATATGTGCCTTTTTGTTGTTAAGGCCAAATAATGTGTTAACACAGATCAAACATGTGTGCAAGCTTGCATTCTCCTGGGCTTGGAAGATGGATAGCCCAAAGATTACTGCTGATGGTACTCTATGGACTCCACACTAACATTTTTCACAGCTGTTCCTAGGGAAATCCTTCAGAAAGCAATCTTCCTGCATAAACAGCGAAACAACATTTAGATCTTACTCTAAGGAGTGGAATGAAATTTAAAAAAACGTGCATTTCACATCTTCAACAAAACAATAATTTAAATTTGCAAAGGTATGAGTTTCTAGTCAAGATACTAAATAGTAAGATACTATCTACTGAGAGAAAATCTAGTCAACTATATATCAATAATAGTCTATGATTATTTATTTTGCAAGAAAGTCCAGTGAATTTTTGTGACTTTATTTAGGGTCATACATCTGTTAATGTCTTAGCCCAGATCAGAAGGGTGTTTCGTTCCCTCTTTGCATGATTTTATTCACATCACAAAGAGGTCTCTGAGATCATAAAGGACTTCCTCTGGGTGAAACCAGAGGCAGCTCCAAGCACAATCCTCATGGGCTTCAGATCCAAGGTTCAGCCCAGGGGCCTAGCTGCAGCCAGTCCAAACTAACACCCAGAGATGCTCATGTGGTGTAGATGTTTACACCAAAGGCTTTACATTATTTATCTGCTCTCAGTATCTGCTATATTTGCAGACATAGACATAACCTATAGTGCTTTCTTTCCAATATCAGTGTCATTTAACATTGCGAAGAATAAGAGATTACTCAAGCAAAGTACAATTTTTATATGCTATTTTGACATCTTGGAGAGAAGAAAGCCACAAGTACTGTACTAATACTTCTTAAGAAAATCCAGTCTTTTGACGTTTATAATGGATTCTGTATTGTTAATACTTTCCTTTTTTTTTCTTTTTGTTAGCCTGAAGCAATAGATTCCGTGTTACATCTGTATGGTAACTGCTGAGTCACAGCCTGAACGACCGATTGAGCACCTGGGAAAGGACCCAGTCAGTCTTGGGAGCACAGGTGAAGGCAATTCACCTGTGTGACCAGAAGGGGTGGAGCCTGGTTCCACCCCCCCTTAGGCCTCATTTAAGGGCTGACTGCCATTCTGGAAGGCTCTCTTTCTAGAGATCTCACTTTTGTGGAGTTTTTCCACTGTTACCCTACATCTTCAGAGATGGGTGAGCACTTTTTCTTTCTAGCACCTTTCATTTGTGCTGGTCCCTTTTCTATTATACCTCTTGCAGCACTGTTCCACTGCAGTGATCTTTCTGATTGTTACACATCCAACCAGCAAGTTGTCAAAAATTCAGCTTCAGCATTCTAGTTGACTGTGGTAGATTTGGCTTAGTAAGACACCCTGGCTGTTTATGTTCTGTGTTATTTGTGTTGAGTTTTGCCATCTCTGTGAGGCATGTATGGAGTGTCCACATAGAACTATATGTAATTCCTTCAGGTGTGATAGAGCAGTTGGTAAGGTTGTGCAAAAACCCAAAGCTTCAGGTATTTGCCAATTGAAGTTTCCATTGAATAGTAGCCAAAAATGTTTACAAATCTACTAAATAGATCTACCAAATGGACAGTGCGAGAATCATTCCCAGTATCACTCAGAAGAACCTGAAAGGGCAGATCTTGGGGTTTAAATTTGTAGAGCATTTGGAAGTCTGCACAGGAGATCAGAGCAGGCATCAGTGTGTAACTCTTCCCTTGGCTGCAGTAGCTGGTAGCAGATTCCTTGGGTCAGTGCAAGAACCACAACTGAGAGTTTCATAAATTCATTGTAAGCAGAATGAAGAAAAATATTATTTTTTTCAATATTAAGGAGTTCCAGCTGTAGAAATGAAGCCAGTCAGAGTGGTTAAATATTATTCTCCAGTGACTTTCTAAATACTGTTGAATGCATCACTGAGCTTTACTTCTGTACAAACAGGATACGGGCTGAGCATGGTACGGGCAATTCCGAGAGTCAAGCACTTAAAACTTGCAGAATGCGTCTGTCTGTGAAGAGAGGTCTTATGTACTATTCACAGGCTATAACAAACAAGAATGGAATATGGGGTCTATTATTGTGCCTTGTAACACAGTGAAAGCATGTACTCTTTTATAAGGGCAAAGTAACCCTTGACATAATAATGACATACAGTCATTCACACTATATGTGTGTACAGTGTTATTCTTCCTCATTTATAGGTGAGCAGAAAGAAATGTAGCAATGAAAGGTCCATCCAAATTAGAGGAGATTATGTCTGAGAAGTTAGAACAGTCAAAAAAACAATGTCAGCTGTAACTAAAAAGCTGTATCTGGCGGGCAGATGAGAGAGCAAGTGGTGCAGACTCATGAAGCAAAGCAGGACAGCTTGGCAGGAAGTGGATCAGGGATGAGTGAAGTCCACAGTGATAGAGGTGTTGAAATGAGAGAACATACAGCATCTACAGGAAAGACATCGTGTTCTCAGGAGGTTGGAGTGCACTAGCACAAACTTGAGGTCTACTTTCCAACATATCCAACCCATGCATATTTCCTAGTTTTTGTGCACATTTCTTAAGAGAGGAAAAAAAGAAACAAGGTGCCCTGGGTTACATTTTTACAAACGAATGAGACAGCAAAATGGAAAGCTGGAGCACAGTGCAAATCAGGGATGGCAGGAAAAGGCGAAAGGAAAACAAAACTAGAGAAGGTGATACGATAAACGAGGTGCAAAAGGAGCCTGACTAGAAAAGTCCAAATTATACCAGGTGACATTGAATTAGTGTGAATGCAAATAAAAACCAAAGCCACTCTTCAAAATATAAATACAATGAAATATAAATATACATTAATTTTCCCAGCTGATGTGCTGCTATATGTAGGCCAGAAAAGGATGCTGGGGGTAGGAGAGTGGTGGGAACCTTCGAAGGGCAGGGCTGAGGCTGGGAGAAGGTAAGACTCGGCAGAGTAAGAAGATACGAATTTGGGTGCACAGAGGAGCTGAGGGCTGGCATCAGGCATGTGCTGCTCACAGCAGGGAGAGGGGCAGCTGCCCAGCACTCATCTGGTTATTGTGTCCCAAAAAGCCTTTTCCTCCCACCAGCACAGCAGCTACAGCCGTATACCCTACAGCTGCCTTTCAAACTTGACTTGTTGGCGGTATTCTCTTGGACAGATGTTTTGCAGTATTCTCAAAGAAGAGCAGACAAGATCTCGCCTGCTGTTTTCTTACATCCTGGATCTATTCACAAGATCTTACACTGAGATCATTTCACAGCTGCTTTCTGAGTTCTGTAGACTGTTGCACAAATACTTGCTTTTCAGAAGGAGAAACCAAGTGCGTAAGATTCAAGTCTCAAAAGCTTTGTTTCTCCCAGTGTCCCCGAGGGGGTTTGACAGGATGAAACTAATGAGAAAGATGAAGATAACATTGAACAGTGCTTCATGCCATTGAAAGGTCAGAGCATCACCTGGGAGCTGCAGTGCTGCAGCATCCCAACAGCCAGCAGAGCACAGGGAGATGATACAACAAGGAAATGCCGTATGGGAGATCTCTCTGACCTCAGCACTAAGCGTTGTTTACAGTGGTCATTTGAAAGCAGCCTTTAGCACGTGTCAGTTCAGCCCAAAGGAGACTTGGGATGCATGCCTTGCCATGCAGGGAGGTACATTCTTACCCAGTGACCTGCCTTCATTGTTCCACCTCTTCGCAGAAGAGGGGTTGAAATTTTTCAAGTTCACTGTGCCACTTATCCAAAGATCCAAAGGATCCAAAGTTTCATCTTTTGGGCGGTTTCAGATTTAAAACAAGATCCTAGTTTATCCATGTTGAGGAGTGCTCCCACTTGAGGGTTGGACCAGATAAGCTCTGAAGGTCTCTTCCATCCTCAACCAATCTGTGAACTTTGAGTACCTCTGCATCACTGAAGGCAAACAAGCTCTGGAAAAGCACGTCCCACTAAAACTACTTGAGATTGCACAGGCACCCAGGGCCCCGAAAATCTCAGACTGCTGACTGCTTTGGAAAACCTGTGGCCAAGCTGCTGTCTGTTTTCTGGCTGTAATCACACATCACGTAAGTCTGGATCACAAAACAATATTCTTACCACACAGAAAGGGGTCAGTCTGAACTGACTCCAAGGGCTACATTTAGGCATTTCTTTTCATTTAAATCATATCCAAGCAACATGATCTCACTTTGCTATGAGTAAAGGCAGCTCGTAGCACACAGTAATGCATACACAGGAGGACATTCCACTGTTTTTCTTTCTTAGGTAGATGTGGTTATGTATTTAAGAATAGATAAAACAATTAAGTTGCTATCATGGGCTATTAGAGGCCATATACAAGTCATTCTCACTGTATCAGTACTCTTTCTCTGCAGGCAAATTGGATTCTGCTCTGTAAGTTACAGTGCCAGGTGCGTGGTAGTGTGTTATCAATGGGCAAAAGTGAGAAGTCTCAGTGTGGTTTTAGGGGGGCTTACAGTGGTTGCTTTTAGCAGACTGATTTTCAGTTTGAAATGTCAACAAACTTTTTATAGTGTGATCAAAAGAAGACACTCCATTAAAAAAAAATACTATATTTTTAAAAATCTCTTTGTTGATTAAATTCATACAGTTAGAGTGTTCCATTCAGTAGAGTCCTTCAAATGGCTTCCTACAGAGCCATAAGGTCACTTAAGGCATCCAGAAGATGTAACAGTAGAATAAGTAGCATCTTCCAGGCCAAGATAACTACATCACCAAGAAACTAATGGCAACAGGGTGACTATTTCACAGCGGTCTCAGCAATTATCTTTGCAAAAACCAGCAATACCATACACTCACTTTTATGTAACTTCACTAACCTGAATATTGAGGTTTCCAACTTAATTCACATATTCTCTTTATACGGAAATACTGGTATACCATATTTTTAAAATGGCAGTAAAGTTATCACCTCACTTTTTTTATTAAGACAATCACAGCCAGGTTGTTTTCAAAAAAACTGCACTCCTGACAGCCACCTTACAGAGCATGGTGGAACAGCATAGAGCAGAGCACGGTACTGTCTTCATACCTACCAATGGCTTGGAGAGGTGGCACAGACTCCCATGGATTCCCAATGGAAAACCCTGCCAAGTGCTCCCTGCTGGAATCTGTGGGGCTGGAAAGCCACGCTGCTGTTTTGATTCCCAGCTAGGACAGAGAGCTGGAGACAGAATTCACAGTGCTGCATTCAGTATAGAAAGACAAACCATTAGTCAGTCAGCTGTGAAATGTAAGTAATTTTTGCCTTTCAGAATACCCTCCCTGATTCTGTCAAAATCCATCATGCACAACTGCTTGTTCAAGCAAAAACTAAAACAAAGTAATGCTAGAAAATCCCCAAATTTACAGCCTACCAGTGAATTGCTGCATTTTGATTAGTCATTATTCTCATGACATCTTTACAAAAAATGCTGCTTTACCAATATCAAGAAGTCTTGTGCACTGCAATACTGCATGAGCTACAGTCCAAATAACTTAATCTTTTCAAAATGAAAGGTCAGCTTTCAATCTCCTTTAAAAGCTGTGAATTTGGAGCACCTCCAGTAGTCTCATGCAGTAACCTAGTTCTTATCTGCCACCAATAGATCAATTACAGGAGACTCCTACAGGTGAGTGGGAGTCTCTCCTTGATTTGCAGAGGTGGGAAAGGGAGAAGAGCAGCAGCAACAGGACAGAGTTAAGCTCCTTCCTTGTCAGATGACATCTGCCCTTCAAAGAGCTCATCTAACTGCCACCAAAACAGAAGAAATTTCTGTGTAATTTTTACTGTCATCCCCAAGCAGATCTAACAGCAGGAGAATGTTGCTTTATGTGAGCCTGGGTAAGTGTGCTTCAAGAACTGGCTTTTCTGAGTCTTCGTTCCTTTTTTCCCCTCTTTGGATTCTCAGCCTTGTTTCTGGGAAAGATTTATTTGATTATGTTAGAAAGATGCAGAGTGCATAACATGCACCATTGGATGTTTTCAAAAGTCTAGTCCGATGGAAGCTAGAAAGCCAGAAACCTAGAGAAATGCTTTGATCTTATAAATTGAACACAAATCCAGAAGTATGTGCAGAAAATAACAAATATTTATTCCTATCGCTAGCAAGATAATGCATAGCAGGAGTATGAGCGTGAGGTGTTCAGGATCATTGCAGATGGAAACTAAGTTTCACAGAATATTCATTTTTGAATCACCAATTTCAAACAAAGTAGTTTCCTCTAAACCACATTTGGATTTATTAAAGGAGAAAATAGTGTTAGGTAGAAAGGCTATAAAATCCTATTAAATTTGGATACTGTAGCATTTTTAGTAAAAGAAACAGTGCAAGCAGCTAGATCTGTTCTATCTTTCATTGGAAAGATAGAAGACAACTTAATCTGAGTATCAGTACAGATACTGAAGTCAAAAACAATGCCTACTTTAACAGACAGACAAATTGTTTTGAAGCATCACTGCAATAACTGTGCATAGAGCCAGCTTCCTAGATTTTTGAACTGAGCCTGCTTGTAGACTTTGTTTTCCATGTTTGTCCAATAGTTAGTGCCCCAGAGTATCTTCCCATGTTACTGACAGGCTCTGGCAGGGCATCCTTACAGGAGCTGTCAAACTTATTGTTTTGATCAGTGATAATGTATGCTTGCTTTAATCTTGTGCCATCAGAAGGGAAGCAACTACCATGTCTCATGTCAGCAGCAAAGCAGCAGCTGTACGTGTTAAGTGTGACTGCTGCCATCAAATTTCAGAAAACCACTTTTGTCCTGATTGGTGTTGTATCATTTTCCCTGACATGCATGATATATTCATATAACCTGCCAATGAATTCCGCTTGGCACATTTAATTAAGGATATTGTTGTACTGATGACCATCAGAAGAAGTATGGCAATTTTTTTTTTAAACAGACGCGAAGAACTGAGAAATATATTCTAAATCAAAGCATATTTTGTTTTATGGACAAACTCATTATTTTTAATTCATTTTAGAGACAAATTTATCTTCCCTACCCAGTCTTGCTATATGTCTGCAGGCACAAAAGTTAAATCAGACTTACAAATCAACTCCTCTTGCCTGCTCAGTCATCCCCTTACTATAGTATTTCTGGCTCCCATAGCCACTGTCTCAGGCTCCCAAGCTGTGGTCTGTCCCAGCACTGTGCAACTGATTAACTCTGAAATTAATAAAATTCTTCAGAATGTTTTCCAATACCTTCCTAATTACATATGGATATGATTGTGCTTAACCAACAAAATAGGTTTCCATGTGTTTCCTTTGTGAATTAAAGTATTCTTCCAATGTCAAGGTTACCCCTTTTCTGTGCTTTTTTTTAAATAATGTTTTTAAGACTACACATTATGATTACATTTTAGGAAGAGCTCTTAGGTTTCAAACACCAATATTTTGGTCACTAAAATCATTAAAAGCTCAGGTGATGCTGGAGTTTGGAGCAGACTTTATTACTGAACATCTTTTGCTACTTAAAATCAAAGCAATTCAACCCCTCTGAATTCCAGAAAAATGGGTCCACCTGCAGACAAGAGCAGCTGTGTTGAGTTTACCAACATTGCTGCAGGTATTTGGTATTGGCTAGTGGAAAGGGCAAATGTCATGCATCTAAACTATGTAGGTTTCCTCCCTTTGGGTGATTAGAGAATCAGATTATTTAAAAATAAAAATCCAGCTGGATCATCCTTTTCAGCTAGTGTTAAACAACCAGATTATAAAATTACTCTTGTTCCTAAATCCACCAAGGCGAATCTATTTAGCCACGGATGAGATGGTGGTGGGCAGGCAGATGGAACAACAAAATTAAGCTTTAATGAAGCCAGAGTGTGAGTAATCACTTTATTCTTTAAGGGCAAATTAAAGTTTGAAAATTAGTATTTATTATAATTTGTTTTTTTTATAATGAAGCAGCCAAGTTTATATCAATACTGTAGTTAAGAGCTGCACTGAGTTTGTGAGAGATTAATTTAGGCAGAGGCTGTGTGGTGACTGATCACAGGCACTTTTTGAAAACTCTTGTTGTTTCTCCTCACTTCTATACGATACCTTAAAGACTACTTGGGTCCTGGCAGGTTCAGTGCTCTGCTGTGCCCTCACCACCCTCCTGTCTACGTGAGGTCAGGAACTCAGAAAGAAGTCTTCACCTTAGGTTGAGAAACAAGTTCCCAGTACTAAAGCACAAACATTAGCTCCTTAGGTCGTTGCAGATGAGTGCTGAAAGTAAGAGGAAGAGAAAGATATGCTTCTTGCACAAGGCTGTTCGTCTCCAGTAAAGTTGGCACAAACCATGCTTCATCTGTATTTCTTTTGAGCAGCAAACCATGGAGGGGAAAAAAAAAAAAAAAGGAAAAGCAAACTGCTGGATTGCTTTGAATACTGCAGGCTACATCTAGGTTCTGGGTGCAAACATCTGAGGGTACCCCCTGCAATTCCAGTGCCTTGTTCTGGGTGTCACTGGGGCCTGCCAGGAGTGCTGCCTTTCTCCCTATAGGATCACAGAATGGCTTGGGTTAGAAGGGACCTTAAAGATCACCCGGTCCCAACCCCCTGCTGTAGGCAGGGCTGCCCTAGCAGATCAGGCTGCCCAGGGCTCCATCTGGCCTGGCTGTGAATGCCTGCAGGGATGGAGAAGCCACAGCTTCTCTGGGCAGCCTGTGCCAGTGCCTCACCGCTCTCTGAGTAGAGAATTTCTTCTGAACATCTAACCTATATTTCCCCTCTTCTATTTTTAAGGCCGTTCCCCCTTGTCCTATCATTATTAGACTGTGTAAAATGTTGGTCCTCCTCCTGCTTAAATCAGGGGACAGGGAGTGGCATGGGGCTGGGTTCTGTGCTGCAATGTGTCATCCAGGCCGGAGGCTCAGACGCTCGGCCCAGTGAGCAACAACATATTGTGTTACTCTCACTTGCAAAAAGTACTGCAGAAAACACAGCAACATCAGGTTGCTGATATCTGCACCGTGTTATCTGTCCTCCAGTTGTGTAATTAAGTATTTGTGGCAATCTAGCTGTTGTTACTCACAGGTACTGCAGCATCAGAAACACCCATGGGCTCTTGCTGTTTGTGTTGCACTGCCCTGCAGTAGCAAGCTATCAAGTGTGCCCCACAAAGCAATAGGAGGTAGGAGGTGCTTAACTGGTGCAACTTGCATCTTAAATTTAATTACAGCAGAATTAAAACTTTAATTACAATTATTTTCTTCTTAGTTTAAATTCGTAACGGTAATCAGAAAACAACCACCTTTAAAGTATTGCTTCTATGCAGCTTGCAGTGCAGAGGCCATCCACTTGTGCACCCACATCAGATCAGGGAGCTTCAAACTCATCACAGCAATGCTCAGCATTTTCTGTTGCTTTTTTTTTTTCCCAGTTGTTGTGCAACCACTCACTAATTAATCCTCATAACAACAAGAAACAGAAACGTTAGATTTATTTGGCATTGTACAATGAATAAGATGGCAAGCTGGGATAGGATTTCTGGGGAAGCGGTTCTCAGTCTTCTGCTCAATTAAGCTTCTCTTAATTTTCCTCAGATTTTTCAGTTGTTAATTTTGCTCCTAATTCTTTTTCTTTTCTTTCCTCCTTTCTTTTTTTTTCCCCAGTAATTACTATCAGCTGGTTTAGTGCCTGCGATGTTGTTGACATGTTCCAGTCATACAATCATGACAAATAATTTTTACAAGGCTGCCTATAAAAATGTATTGCATATCTGAGATCACTTTGATTTAGTGAGGCTGGGAGATTTTAAACATTGGTATGCACAATGTATTCAGTGTTACTGTGTAGATTGGTTACAACAAAGTTCTTTTTTTTTTTACTTGTGCTTGATACGACTGAAACTTGCTTCTTCCAGTTGCTCAGCACAGGACACTCAAAGTTCATAAAGTGGGGGTGTCCCTGACCATGGAAGCCCTTGGGATTGTATGGTTTTCCCCATTTCAGAGTTTGATCCTCATCTCACTTAATCACAGCCTCCTACCTTACTGTAGTAAAGACTGAAGAAATCACTTTCAACTTATGTTAATGAGAGGGGATTATGGTTCAATTAATTTTATGTCTCTGTTATTCTCAGGTCCTTACTAAGGCCAATCCAAAATTAAAACCAAATCGATTTTCCTCATACTTACCAGAAATATGTATCTACAAATGCACACTATAAATATATATTCACTGTGTGCATGTGTTCTATCTATATATTTATATTTAAATAATTCCAGATGCGTATGTATTTGAATAGATAAATATAGAAAATCCCTTACAAAAATATCAGAACTTGCTGCTTCTCTTAAATCGGGCTGCCGTCTGTCTGTCTGCAGATGTCTGTTCTCTTCTGCCCTCGTGCGGTTATTATTGAAACGCGAATATAGAGCACAATAAGAAGAGATACCCCGCACCTCCGGGGTCCCCAGGCAAATGCCTTTTCACTTCAGAACTTTCTGGCAAGATGAATGAAACATAATGCTTCTCCACCGGGCTGCTGTCTGAATATTCCCAGGGACCATTTCTGCCTCCAGAGCTGCTGCTTTTTCACCGGAGACTGTGGGGCTGTGATATGAATGTGTTCTAAATACGCTCCGTTCAGCTTAGCATATTTAATCCTATCTCCCTGTGATTATGCTGCTGAAAAAAATATATCAAACATCAGATGTCTACTGTGCGACCACCTCAAATACAGGATATTTTGCCTTCAGAAATCCTGACTCAAAGAAGTCCTGCAAGTTCATTGTCTTCTAGCGAGGACCTAAAAAGGATAATAACATTTCCTTAAAATTTTATATATTCAAATTTTATTTTGAAGTCGCTTTCCCTCAAAAATTCCTGTACAACGGCATTCAAATTGGTATAGTTTTCCCCATAACTAGCAGGACAAAAAGCTGATCCATCCTTTGGATAATGCTGAAGGAGTGTTACATGACGTTAGTGCATGGGGCCTTTTAAATCCTGCATTGGAGGAGTCGGTGTGTGAGGGTTTCACCCTCACATAAACACTAGTACTCTGGGCAAGTGCATATTTTGTCTTTCTATTGAAAATAACAAAAGAGAAAAAGGTAAACTTACGTCTTTTCATTAAACAAAGGATAAAATAATGCCTTAGAAACAGGCTACAGAAGTTTTGTGGGTTTTTTTTCCACCCTGAATGTATCCTAAGTTTGTAAATAGTTAATATTTTCTTTAACACCAGTTAATCTATAAATATCTTTTTTACATCTGGATAACAGCAGGCTTAATATATCAGAGTGTCAAACAGTGCAAGTTTCGCTTTGATTCTCCCACTTTAAGATAAGCCACCATGTGTGCCAGACAGCTGTTTTTTCTCATAGCTTCCCACAAAACTAAATCTTCTGCATGGTTACAAAGCAAAAAATGACACCAGAATCACAGAGATATATGTGCATTACTTGGGATGAAATGGCTTCTGCTTACTTGCTTCAGCCAAGTGTAAACCATGAAGAAGTACACTGACCTTGCTTCTACAAGCAAATTTCTTGTCAGAGTGTTTCGTTCCAGTAGTAAGCACTCCATGCCCAGATTTTTCCACCATTATTGTGTGTCTGAAGTAAATAGCAGAAATTATGCAACTTTTATTCAAGGTGGTAAACACAATTGGCATTCATAGCTCCCTCCCTTAGAGAGACTGCTTTCTACAGCTTGGATTGTTCAATATAATTAACACACATTTTAATGCTTACTAATTGATCATAAAATTCTCATGGTAAGCATCAGAGTTCTCTGTATCTGCTCTTACATGTCCACAAACGCTTTGCAAACACATTAACATCATAAAGGTTAGCTTTTTAACATTCCTTAGAATTACACAGGTAAATTATTGCCATCTTACAAATATTAAGGATGAGGACACTCTCTGAAGCTTGTGTGCTGCCCATTTAGGCCTTGCAGAGCCTGAAAATGGAGTGGCTGGAGTCAGAGGATGATTTGACAGTCCCAGTGGCTGCTCTGCACAGTCAGTGGGAGGAGTCAAACCCTTCTAAAGCCCAATGTTCAGTGACTGAGAAGAATTAGGGCTCTTGGAGGGTGTTCCACAAACATGGCTCAGAGTTGGATGCTTGAAAGAAATCAGGAGGAAAGAGGTATAGAGAATGCAAAGACTGCTTTGGCTGGGGAAGTATAACTAGGAAAAAAAATGGCTTCTGGGAGGTCTAGAAATGTGTAGCAGAAGTAAGAATTGCATTTGACAATGCAAGAATAGTTTATGAGTATGAGACCATGTCTTGTAATTTAATTTGGATGACCAGAAACTTGGGAAGACTTTTGTAAAAGTACACCATTTTGAAAACAAAGCCCTAAAAGCTTTGTAAACTCATCAAAACCTACATGACGTTAGAAATCACTAGGAAAAGCAAAACTATTCCATGTGTACCTTACAATATATATAAATACATACATGAAGTATTATTTTTATTTTCAGAACTTTCACCAAACATGTAGGTTTTGCATCTGCTCATCATCTTGCTCTGCCAAATAAGTGGTATGTTTCAGAGGAATGGTAACTTCTGCCAAGGTTTGCTTAGCAAAAATGCTTTGCCTGTTTTAGAAACAAATGATGCTCAGTCTACTGCATGTTTTCTAAGTAAGGTTGTAACTTCATCTCAGTCTGATGAGACAAACAGAAATATTAATAAGTGTTAATTAATCCTTATGTAATCTCAACAGAATGTAAAGCTCAATAGGAAGCCAGAAGCAGCCTCATCTGAGAGAGAACACTTGGGCTCCACTCACTGCCAGCACCTTAGCTCATGCATTTTACATGCAATCAGTATTACTTTAAAAAAATATATGGTGACTAAGAAACACAAAAAAAACTATTGCAAAAGAAACCATAATGCCAAACATTCCCTGTATTTCTTGTGTTTGAGATTACATACAGCTCAACTTTAAGAGGAAAGCTGTGTTGTGAAGCCTCCCCCGAAAAGTGGTGATTTGGGTAGACTTCCACACTACATGGAGGAAGGCTGGCATCTCATCTTTCTTGCTTGGTTTGTGGAATCAACAAGGTTACTATGAAAAGACAAGCAGTGTTGTCTCCTCTGACCCTCCTATGGAGAGAAAACAAGCAGCTTCCATGCGTTGTGTTGGATTCTGTCTCCCTGCTGTGTGTTATGATGCTGTGAGTGAGTAAGCCTTAGAGACCTGGGCTTTGATGGAGAAATGTAGCCACCTGCTGATCTGAACCACAGCAGGGACTAAGGCATGTTTTTACTCAGAGGACTATATTTGCAATTACTGAAATGTCTGACTCTTCAGGTCAAAACATTAGCACCCAAGATATCTGAGGATCTCTGAAGCATTGCTTACTAAATCCTTTCGTGGATCTTGGACAAGAACTACTGTGGGCAGCCTTTTGTTCCCACTTTGAGTGATTTGTCCTTGTCCGTACGAGTTAATCTTGAGTTTGGCCAGCTCCTGAATTTCATTATCCTCCTTTGCTTACTAGGCCTGATACCCCCTTCATTATTGTTATTCAAGTTTTGTTTTCCATGATGTCAATAGATTGCAGGGAAGCTGCTCTGCTGATCTCCTCCTTCCAGGACTGAATGAATAAGTGAAACCTGCTAGTGTTACATTATTATTATTATTTCTCCAGTTTCCAGAGCTATGGGAACTTCTGACAGCTCATGCAGAGCAAAAGACTGTTAGTAGTTATCTTTCAATATAATACACTAATGAGAAAATTTCTCATAGATCTCAACAAGCATGTTTTGTTCCTCATAATGTAATGTTGACACATTTGTGGGCTCCTGTTCTGGGCCTGGATGTCAAAGCATATTAGACTTGTACATTGTATTCACAAATTTGGTTGGTAAAAACAAATTAACACATGCTTCCTGCAGTTCCAGTTGTTGCTTTGGTATTTTCAGTTCCACTGATAAAACATTTACAATCAAAAATTTTGGAAACATATTGGCGTAGGTCAGTTGAGGTCATCTCTGTTATCTGAAAATCACCAGGTATCTCAAAATCCAATGAAAGTTCAGAAGTATATTTGAAGACAACCAAATTAAATACCTGGAAGAATATTGGCTTGAGCCATCTCACTAACTACACAGCATTAAAAACAATTCCGTCTGACTTCAGACTGTCAACTATAAATGTTTTGACCCTCAGTCATAAATTTCATGTCAGAGATTTCATGTCTTTTCACCCTAGGACTGTGAGCACAAAGTCCTTACCTGGAGTGCATTTATCAAATACATGCAACTCTTCTCAAATGCAGAGGATATAGCATGTTGTCAGCTGTGTACATGGTAGCTAAAACCAGGATCTACTCCGACAGTAATGAATTCTGACTGTGAAGCAGTAGTTATTTCTGTCCTAAATGACAAACTGCCATGTCCTATTATCTAGAAGATTTAAGGCCTGACACACTCTATTTCATCTAATGAAAACAGCTTAAAACTAGAAGACAAGTTAGCATATGCCACTAGGAATGGATATGGAATTGTATTACCCCAAGTAGCCAAGAGCTAAATAGCACTGATTTTTTTCTAACCATAGCTGTTCATTTTATTTCAAGGTGTTCTTAAATTTCAAGCAAGTACTTGACTTAGCATCCCAGTATCAACTCACCTTTCCCAGAAGGTAAAAGAAGGCTAAAGTTGTCACAGGGAATTATCCCTAACTGAGGAAACCTTCTACCAGAAGTGTGGCAACGAAAATTTATTTTCAAAAAGAAAAGAAAGTGAAAGCTAACACCTTCATGCTGCTGTGTTAGGAAAAGATGGTTGTGAAGTAGTTCAAAACCGCAGTGTCCCCATTGTTGACTCTCACAAGAGAAGACAGTTACCCTTTTCTAAGGGTAAGCCCGTTTAGTAGTTAGCCCTGGATCAGCCTTTTGCCTTGTTCTGTACTTTGCATTTTCAGTGCTGTGAGGGAATGACCAGTAATTCATTCATTTGTACTTAAAATGAACAATGAATATTGTAGTACCCGTAGCTGTCAAAAAAGGCTGTATTTTCAGAAAGGCTTGGGAAATACAGGCTGCATTCTTGAAAGGCAGTTGAGAATCTGCTTAACAATGCTGTGGACATTAAATTCTTTTAAACCACAGTAGCAGGGACCGAGGAACCAGAAGTGTCATTTAAAGACACTCTTCTGGAACAAGGCTTTGCAAAGCTTCACATTTTCCTTTTCAAAATTGCCTATGTATTCTTTGGGACAAGAGAAAACTATGACTTGCAAAAAAATTGTCTGCAGAAGTAAAGAAACAAGCAGTCATACACTACAGCAAAAGGTTAACAACACTATTCACACTGGGTACCCAACTTAATGATCAACTGATTTCATCAAAACTCTTTGTAGTATGTAACTCAGCTGAGAGCCTAAGAGCAGCTCATTAAATCACCAAAAATGTAGTAACTACCTTCAATTATAGGAAAAGAAACCTCTAGACCTTACCTTCTGTGTCTGTATATATCAGAAAGAGCACATCATAGTCCACTAAAGTGTAGGCTCTGCAAATGGGATGAACCAGATAGGCCAAGGCTACTAGACGTCCAAAATACAAGTCTTTGTGTCAGGATACAAGCCTTCAAACTGATGGATTTTTTTTCTTTATCTGTAATCGAAGGGATAAATTCTGACTATCCAGAACACCACTTTCAAAAACTCCTGAAACATTTTTGGAAAGGTATTGTCTCAGCTTTGCCTTTAGCAAGCTTTATGCATTTCTGGTGTTAATCATAATGTCTCCTTACTGGGATGCATCTCCATCTATCCAGAGTGCTCTTATTTTATCAAAGTATTGAATAATTCTGTTCAAAAAATACTGTATCTTTGATTTGGCTTTTTTGAAGCATTTTGCTTCATCTTCTAGACAATAATGTCTTCGTATACAGTATTTCTGTTTCTATATATAGGTATTTTGGCTCAGAACAAACTTGGCAGCAGCAGCACTGTGGAGACAGTGTTAAGGTATTAAGCATGCTGAAATATAATATACATCCTTTGTACATGTCATAACATACAAATTCGTAACTCTGAGACTCTGCTTGTTTTACTTTATTTCCGATGCCTGGATTTGCATACCGTTTGTTGGACAGACATTATAATACATCAGTTCTGAATCTGCAAATAGCGTTACTAGGATTTTTAATTGGGTTTTACGTTTACAGTAAGATTCTATTGTATACTCCTATTCATGTTTACCATCTGTGTGTTAATCAAAAAATTCAGCACCCTAAACTTGCAGTCCATGTGGACTAGTACAAAAATGAACACAGCTGCTAAATGCATTATTTATCTGAAAGAAGAGTCTAAATCATAACATTTATACTCTGATCTGAATTTCCTTGTTTTTCAGGTGATGCAGATGTACTGCTGGCTTTAACTTCCATCCCATTTAAATGGCCATTTCATTTGCGTGTATACTGCTTGCTTATTTTTTAACAAGACAAAATAAACATCTAGGATTCAAATGACTTTTTTATGGGATTCAATAAAGAGAAAAGAATATATCTTCCTCAGCCACAGTGATGGGAAATGTCAAATGTTCTGGCTACGGATTTAGACTCTTCATACCAAGAGGTCATACTAGATCCCATGCTTGGGGACAAATCCAGGCTCTTTTTCCACGTCGCGTGTGTTCCAGAACAATAATTCAAGACATATGTGTTTACCCGCTGGAAATCCAGAGACCAGCTGTTTCCTCCCTGTGCGACGTGAGCGTTCCTTTCTGTCACATGACTGTAGGACTTGCTGAGGACCAGGATGGAACAAATGAGGGATCAGAGCGTATGTGTTATTGTTTGTTGTACGTTGCCCTCCCCAGTGTGTTTATAAGGCTTTGGTCTTCCCGAAGAAAATATTTCTATATTTTATGGAAATATGGCTAGAGGTATAAAAATTGCTATAAAATACTTAATAGTCTGTAGACTGAGGTCAAAGAGTGTGAGAACCCAAATGTGTAGGTGCATTTCAGAGCGTTCTCCTGCTCTCTCTGAACTGCCTGGCAGCAAGCAACTGCTGAGACACACACTTCAAAGTGCCATTGCTACTGAATAGATTTATGTGTAAATAATTCTATACTTTTACTTTTGAAGCCTTCTTCTTTGTTGTTTCTTACTTCAGAGCCATAAATGTACGTAATAAAAAGGGAAAACACAAGGTTTTCGGCTGTTGTTGTTGCCAGGGAAGCCTGCAGTGAGAAACAGAGACCAGATATATGACATATTTTGTAAAGAAATTGATGCATGGTGGGGAGAGTGGCAAGACAGGAGACAGGACATGATGGTTCCTTACTCTGCCAGGGAAAGAGTCTGAAATAGACAGTGGTTATCTTCTGGAGAAAAAGTATGGATGGGAAAAGCCCAGAATTATTAGAACCACTTATTTCTCATGAAACTGAATGATATGCCCTGAGGCTAGCAGGGCAGTAATACAACAAAAATAGCTCTTTCTATGTACTCTATAAAATTGCGTTGTTTGCTCTGGGCCAAGCCAGCAGGAGAAGAATCATAAAGCAACCAAAGTAAAAAAAAATTAACTAAACTTCTTTCCACCAAAATAAAAGTGGAAGAAATGAGCAAATAAGCTTGTATTGCTAAGGCCATGTTTTAACCAGCATCAGCTCATCGTTACACAGGACATCACTTGTATCCTGCTTTTTGAAGCAGCTGGAGTAAATCACCCAAGCAGCAACTCACTGAAATGCAAACAAACAAAATCTTAGGAGTTGACCTGATGTATTATGACAAGAAATATTTTGGCTTCTGCAGTTATCATCACTTGAGTTTACAAACTGTCAGCTGCTTCCAAGGTGTAAGCTTATTACCTCCAGAATATTAAAGTTCCAGAAAAAGATCATGTCTAAGATGTTTGAGCAGAATATTTATAAAATGGACTGCTGGCAAAGTTGCTGTTGTTCATTTTATGCCAAGGAGGTTTATGGGTGAAAACCTGCCTAGTTTTTTGTGTGTATATTAAATGAGAAAGATTAGCTAAATATCCTTTCTAGAGATGGATTATGTGAACTCTTAAACATTCTTAGTATTCATTTAGAAAAATAAGTCTGACATGAGTGTCGTTAGAATTACTGGCTATATATACACCAAAAAAAATAGAGGGAGAGAGAAAAACACCACAAAAAATATGGAATTCATAATTGCTGCAGTAAGGATAGGAATTTTACCTTTTCAAGCATTCACTAATTCCATCAGTGTTCATATTTCCTTATGGTGTAGTATTTCTACCAAGTGACCTCAGATTTACATAGAAGCAAACAAGAACAAAACATTTTACAGAAAACAGTGGCTTTGTCTTGCCAGACATCAAGAAGAACAAGAACTGTTTATCGAAGCTCCCAGTTTATTCTCCTGCCAGTTGAGCATAGTTGGGAACCTTTATCTCAACAGTGATTATCTGCTGTTGCCACTTTTCGCCTCTAAAGATATCTGGTTCTTGTGTACTCTTGCTGGACAAGCATGCCTGTTCAGGACCAAGACCCTTATACATTTATTCTGAATTAAAGAAAAAAAATGAAAGCTGTGGTTTGGCATGATGTCTGTGTGAGGAGGATACACACATTCCCTTGTGAAATCCTTAGCAGTACAACTGAGACTACATGGTTTTCATATACTCATGCGTGAGGAATGCAGCTCTCCATTAATTCAATTGTGGGGCAGATTTGTCTTTTGAGATGAAAACTCTCACTAATCTGCTGGGAGCGTATGATTTCAAAGAGTGTGTCCAACTACAATGAATGGCACTGCTGCATGCTGAGATCTCCTGCTGCACACTTCAGCAAAGTGCATCTTGCAGACATTTTTCTTGCTGTAAATCCCCCCCCGAGTTTACAGAAGTATGCCACAGAGCTGATCACGTTCTAAAAGTTCCTTGAACATAGAAGGACTTTTCTGGTTTGTGAAAGATTCTTCAAGCAACATTCTGGCCCCATGGATGTTAACAGTTTTGTCATTAATTTCAGCAAGGCCAGAATTTCAACCCTGTTGACTGAAGGGATATCTGCAAAAAGAGAAAATATTTAACCAGTTACTGCTTAGAGCTTGCACTGGTCTGGTCTCTGTGTGGCTACAGCTTACATCTACAGTTTTCATAAAGCAAAATTTACCTATTTACAAGCCCTTGGCTCATGCAATGGTACTTTCTATTTTCACCTGTGAGTCTATATCAAAATGAAGATGTCTGAGGCCAGGCTGGATGGGCCCTGGGCAGCCTCATCTGGTGCCTGATTTAGTGGCTGGCAATCTTGCCCACAGCAGGAGGTTGGAACTCAATGATCTTTGTGGACTTTTCCATGCAAAGCCATTCAATAATTCTATGATTCTATGAATGTAGCAAGGAAAACAAATCAATTTGAGTCTTACTCCAATTTTACTCCATGTGAACTAAGTGGCATTAAATGTTACTTTATTTTTCTGAACACAGTTGCAGAGTTTCTTCAGCAAAGACAGTTTCCAGCAGGAAAAAAACACAATCTATTCTTGGAGCTGTGTGAAAACTTGAGGGCTGTCTTAATCCTCCCAAATATAAATCCTGCCTGCCCTCTTCAGCATCTCTGAGTCTTAGAAAAAGTGAGTAAAGGTGATGGTTTACTTTGTGGATATTTCACCTGTAATACAGTAGCTGTGTCCTGACAGTTAACAAGGGAAGCACCTAGTCAGATTTGTACATGAAATTCAATGGCAATAAACATCCCGAGCACTTGGAGTGTGGTCTTGGTGCAGCGTGGATCTTTCACCGAGTGCTCCCCACAAGCAAGGTTTGTGTTGCAAACAATCGAGGAATAAAAAGACTTCTTACCCATACTAGATGTTTTATTAAACACTCCGGAGTCCTCCCTCCCAGCATGGAGCCTGGCACTCAGGACCTCTATATACCGAGAATGCTGTGTTCTTAGACTTGATTTGGCTTCAAGGTTATAATGTGATGTGGGTATTTGCAGGCATTAAACTGTAGAAATAAATTGCTCATGTCATAGCAATGCTTTCTCTAAGTTCAGGGTTAGTTGGATATTTTGCATCAAGGCTCTAAAAGTTCTAAAAAAACAGAGCATTCAGGAATAGTGTTTGGGACCCAACTGCTGCTTGCTACTTTCCCAAACTCCCCCTGAAATAAACACTCTCCCTCGTAGCATCATCCAAACAGCATGGAAATTAATTTAATGTCAGCTACAAGCCTCATAACCAAGAAATTGGATTGGACATTCTTGGGGAAAAAAGATTCAGCGTATATTGTATTTTTCATCCTGTTTTTGATCCTTTTTCTCTATGGAAAATATTCTCATCTTGGCTCCAAACTTAGAGAAAGTTTCAGCGTGTGAAAGGAAAATGATATGTTTTTCTTTTTCTGCTATTTTCTCCTTCTGTTTGGGTTCCTTTTAATCCTACTTGGAGAACTGATAAAACCTTTGTTTTCTATATTTTTGCACTCAGCTCAAAGACCTGACAGTGACAAATGACCACAATGAAAGCTCCTTGGAAAATCTGATGATATCACTCCTGCCTCTATTGGAGAGCTCCTAGACTGCAGCAAGGATATAAATGCTTTCTCCTTATGACACCAGCTCCAAGAAGAGAGGAAAAAAAAAGAGAATTATGAAAGAAATATATTGAACTTGGTACTTCTATGCTGAAGATTTGTATTATTCAAGAGCATTATTGCTTTTCTGTGACTCTTTACTTGAAAAGGGCTGTATGAAGAATTAAGCACAGCTAATCAGTGAAAAGTAGCTTCAAAAGCATAACTAGCTTGGTGACAGCAATTTCCACAGAAAGTAGGGGAATGCAGAAAAAATTATTTATTTTTTGTGATTAAAAAATCTGATTTATTTTTTGTGATTAACTACTGATCTCAGTGATATATTGTAGGCATTCAAACAAGCAGAACCAGCATTGACAGGATAACTAAATGCAATTAAAAGTGCTCACAGTGAAAACATTCATCACTGTTTACAACACATGTTAAGATTTCAAACCTCAGAGAGAGAGAGAAGAGTGATTCCAACGTCACACTCTTTTTAGACAGTGAAAGACATTCAGACTTAGAAAGGTGTACATTTTTATTCAGTTTCAGCTCCCATCAATAGGTGTGTGTTTTGAGCCTGTCAACTTCAGGAGTATTGAACACCCTTTTAAATGCATCTTCCCAAAACATAATGGATTCACAAAAAATGTGTGAAACACAGAGCATTAATGTGATCACTATAGATAGCTATCAGGGTGCCCACAGCCACACAGAAATCCAGAGCTGGCAGGTATCCACCTGCCTCAGAAATTGATAATTTACCTTGCCAACCCCGTCCAGTGCTGCACAGGTAGCTTCACAGAAGCCCCTCTAATTCTGAGAAGAATTATGCACAGGTTTAGGCAGCCCAGAGGAGAGGTGGAATCTCCTTTGCAGAAATATTACTTGGCTTAGCAGTGCTCTGGAAAACATCATCTATGGCTTGGTTTCAGCTGGTGGTTGGATGAGATGATCTCCAGAGATCCCTTCCAACCTGGAATATTCTGTAATTCTACCCTCGTAGCTCACCCACTTCTGTTATTTGCTAAAATGTGTTGGTAGTACACAAGAAACATTACCTTGTGTGAAGTGTGCATTTACCTGACATATGAAGTGATGTGAGAAATAAGATGATTAAATTATATCCATGGTGTTCAGAAAAATAATATTGCTTGAAAGTCAAACACTCATGGAGTGAGAGTCCAGAAATACCAGTCCCAGGGCTATGTCTATCCCAGCTGAGCCTGGCCATTACTAAAGCACAAGTCACTTTAAAAAAAAAATAGCAAATACTTAACTCGTGGAACAGATGTGATGAAAATATCTTATAAATCTGTAGAATGTAGAATTCTGGATTATTAATGGCTTAATTAGTCAAGGGAAGAGTGGGAAATTAAACAAACAGAATGTCCTTTCTGTCTCAAATGAGATAAATTGCCTGCACGACTACACTCAGTGTTACGATGGAGCTATGCTATCAGTTTGACTCAGCACTCTTTTTTCTCTTGGACTGGAGTCATTGTTAACAACACTCTGTAATGTACTTGGATATTGAGCTTCCCCTGAGAGGAAACCTGTGTGCTGTTGACAAAATAATCGGTTCCGTGGTGCAGAGAGAGCATATTCACACATGGCCATCACATTTCCGTGGCACCATCACAAAGGTCCCACTGTTCCTGTCATATAGGCATCCCAGTGAGCTGCAGAGCAGGATGCTGGGTGCTTTGAGCCAGAGAAATTCAGTCATCATTACACACAAGGGCAAAGTTATCTTCTGAAGCTCTGTCCATCATGGAGACTTTTGAGGAAATTCTCTCCATCCCCCAGATGAGGAGTTGGCCCCCAGGACACAGGAGCATGGCACCTGCCATAGGACGACACAGCTGCTCAGCATCATCGAACATGGCTGCAGCTCCAAGCTGTTTAAAAGCTGCCCTCAATGCCACTTATTTCAAGGTAATTCAAGAAATTTAAAAGTGGCCTTTATGAAGATCAGGGCTGCCAAACCAGGATCTAGCGACACATCTGTAACACTTCACTGCCTCCAAAGTGGATCTGCTGTCACTTTAGGGTCAATAGACTCAGTGGGCTTAAGAAAGACATAAAATTATTACAGAGAGTCCAAAGAAAAAAAGGCTATGAAGATTGTGAAGTATCTGGAGGGCAAGACATATGGGGAGCAGCTGAGGTCCCTTTTTGTTCAGCCCAGAGAAGAGAAGGCTGGGGGGGGAAACCTCGTGGTGGCTTGCATTGCACTTGACTGAGGACTCAGGGAAACAAGGGCCAAGTATTCAGGCTGCATTTAAGGGTCTGTGAGAGACAGTCAGACAAGTGATATCAAAAGAGATACAGCATCCTGAGGTGGGAAGAGGTATTCAGAACCACATGGACCCATTCCTTACCTCCCTATTTACAGCAATACACATGCAAGGGATGTGTCTCCTTATTGCAGGAGTCCCACGCTCTGCTTAACGGCAGCTGTACAAATGGCATCACAGCTTCAGTCTCTGTCAGTCACAGGCAGATGCAGGCAACAAACAGTGTATAACAAACAGAAGCTGTGTCTCTGTCTAGCAGGGCAGCTTGTATGGAAGCTCCCCATCCATCTCCCATCACAGAACACATTGCCTGGTATCATCTGCAAGCTGGCAGTAAAGAAGATGGGGAAAAAAAATTGCCTGTGTTTTCACAGGAACAACAGCCTCAACTGGCACACTAACAGTGCAGAAGAGGATGCTCATAGGAGACCTTATTGCCCTCTACAACTAACTGAAAAGAGGTTGTGGAGAGGTGGGAGTCGGCCTCTTCTCCCAGGTAACAGTGATAGGATGAGAGGGAATGGCCTCAAGATGCGCCAGGGGAGATTCAGGTTGATGTGGTACTAAGTAGCTAGTGGGTAGGCAGATGGCTGGACTGGATGATCTTAGAGGCCTCTTGCAACTTTAATGATTCTGTGATTTTATGTGACCATTTTGGCGGAGTGACAGTTACATGGTCCCCTGGTTTTCTGCATGACACCCTTCATGCACCTCCTCCTGTCCCTGTGCTGCAAACTTCTGAGGGCACCCATCATTCTATGCCATAAAAACACATGAAAATATCACAAACAGACACCAAGAAGCCGGCAGTCCAAAAGGGAAGACTGAAGACAATGGAGCCTGGGCAAGATGGGGACATGGGCAGGTCCAGATCATGTGAGGCAATCTCAAGATAAAACTGAGTGAAACAACCAAGAGAGGAGTTGGGAGTGTCTTCCTGTAGTCTCTCTCAGGTGTATCAACAGCTTCCCACCTCCTGTAGGTCCTCCTTGTTTGATCCACCTACCAATCCACTCAGTGTAGGAGATGCAGACATAAATTCCCCCAAGGCAGCTGCTCAGGGGTGGGGAGATGGGGAGGAGAGCCCAAAGCGGTTGGAGCGGCTTTGACAGCATCATGCTGGAAGCGCCACAATGTGTAAGATCAGTAAGTAGTAGCATGTGATGATATCTATCTCTGCTTTTCAAAGTCTCCAGCAGGGTGTCTGATGTAGCAGGAGGTTCTCAAACCACCCACTACCAGAACAGCCTGCAGAAACACAGCGGTAACGCCCTGCACAGTGCAGGGACTTTCACACAGAACTTTACTCTTGGCCATGCCCACACCATCTGAATCTTTTACAACTCATCAGCAGGCTCCGGATACTAAGGCAGCCTGTGTCATGGCCGTCTGTACCATGAAATGAAAATAAATCTGCACAGCTAACAGACTGTCCTCTCCAGAGAGCTTCCCAACAGCCAGGGCTCATGAAATGTGAGATGAGATGATGTGCCAGGTGGATTCCAAAACTCCAGGTTGACTGCAAAATCTTTGAATTTCATATAAGCTCCATGTACACTCATTACTGCATCTGTCAATCTCGTGGGTGATCAGTGGGACTCATATCACAGGTTACGAACATGGAGCAGAGCTCTGCACACTTGCCTCAGTCCCAGCATTAACTCCAAGAGAGGTCTCAGGCAGCAGCTTGCTGGCAGCCAGAATGCTCTCTCATGGTCGAAACCCCCTCAGGGAGACAGCAGTGAGACTTGTCAGGATCTGAAGGATACATAGGTGAGTTTACGGCAGTCTTTTGTGGCACTGGAAGCAGGTAGTGTGCAAGTACAGTGTGTGTTCTCACAGTGCCATCTTGTGACAGACAGAAGCAAAATCCATGCCCTCAGGATTGTCAAATGGAGCAGATGTGGTAGAACTATTTTAAAATAGTACTTAAAAGCCATTTCCAATGACACGCTACTGAAAAATACTGCATGCGGTCAGTCTGCTATTTAGCTACACGTCATTCATCACTTTTAATTTACGCATCTGGAATATTGAAGCTCCATGAATCACTGCAATTTTGAACAAATAAATTCAGTGGCAATAACAAAGTCACATAATCTTCACAAGCATCTGTATCCCATTTTGGATCAGGGTCAAGTCTGGGAACAGTAGATTAATTTTGAAAAAAAACATGCCAATTAAACAAAGCCATTTAACTTTTCTGTTTATTCTGTCTTTGAGGGGGGAAAGCTGTCAGAGTTTGATGACTCAGAATGCCTTTCATTTGCTGAAAAAGACCTTTCAGAGCACCACATTTTTCAGACAGGATCAGGCCACTGTGTTCAACAGATCTTCTGGAAGTTTCTTTGTACCTTTCTAGTTGCAAATGCTTTACTTCCAGCTCTCAGATGCTACTCTAACACCCTGTGTTGTTCTAATGGGACACTGCTAATTTAATAGATTGAAAAATAAGAACTTCATTCTTAATGAACTCGAGGGTCCTGAGTCCTAGGCTGACTGTTTTGAAAATTAACACTAAAGCCTTAAACTGGCATTGGCTGGAAGCCAAAGGAGGGAGTATAACCCAGGGCTACTGCTCTTACTGTGACCTAAGCCATGGGAAAGGCTCTGTATCAACTTCTCATTCAGATTCAAATACCAGTAACCTGTTGTTTTTCATCAACACATGAGCAATGCTGGGTTTTGAGACACTTTAGATTAAAAAACAATAATAAATTGAACAGCAAAGACAAAATCAGATTATGAGATTACTGAAGCCCAAAAATCTATGGCCAACTGTCATTAGGTGGTAACTTCCAAATTATTCTGCTCTACAGGACTGTACGTCTCTATTCTTATTCAGCAAAATTAGCTGCAAAGGTAAAATGATACACATAAGAAATCAGATCCTTTCATCAATACAGTTGGAGCACTCTGAGTTATTAGACAAATCCAGCTGGTCACTGTCCTATAGCTGCTGCTGCTTCCTCTGAAGGAATTCTTTTTGTCCATTGCCAAAAAGACCTAAGGGTGCTCTGCCTTGAGACAGTCAGCAGTGGGAAATGGACTATCCCATCCCAGAATCTCGAGTGGAGGGACTGGGGAGGAGAGCAGTGGGCCAACTGTGGTGCTCAAATACCTTTCTAATAGGTGTTGGTGTAAAGCCCAGATGGATGAGGGCTGACTGTCTACTGCTTCTTCACAGGCCATTGAGAAATCCAGTCCTGATAATTTATCCAGATACTTCCCTCCTTATTGAGTTCCACATAGACACGTGATTTGGAATATCTTCATTATGAGATCTTAAATGGTAGAAAACATACCTTAACAGTGGGGAAAAGTCTTTTCTAGTGATCATTATCTTTGTGACATGTCCCTGGTAATATAAATTTCAATACACATGGTAAACTTGTACAAGTAATCCGATGCGTTTTCTTAAAATTTTTCTTTTGACTTGAGAAATCTGACATCTATTCTTCATATGTGACTAAATTTCCCAGCCATATAGATATAATGAACTTGCAAAGTCATCTATATTTTTATTGGTTGTGCATACAGTGTCCACATTTCCCTGAGGCAGAATGAATTTTTTGCAGACCTGAGTTATGAGACTCTTCACTGATGTAATATAAACAGGAAAGCCAATATCTGATATAGCAGAGCTTAGGATTTGTCTTTTCCCACTCTCCCAGAAATCTAGAAAATTTATTGGTCTCTTGATGTCACTTGACAGTAAAATAAGGAAAATATTGTCACATGAAAAGTCCTAAACTTTCAATAGAGAATACCTGAAAATAAGGAAATCGTATTCAGGCTTGACTTGCGGCATTCATCTCACTCAATTTCAGTCATCAAGGTATTCACAGCTAAACTAGTCCATCCAGAGTCTTTTTATAGGGTAAAGCTATTGTGGGATGCTGTTCTTCTGGCCTATTTTAGCTATCTACCTGGAGAAAGAGATGAATTTCTACCTAGACCATACTGACAAAAGTAATTACTTCTCTATGGACTATGGTAACTAGCTCAAGTGCAAACCTACCGTTAGTTAGATGAATGTCATCCTCACTGTACAAAGACAACAACACTGATACATTAAGAAGCAGCAAATTAGAGAACAACTCTCTGACTTCTTTTAGTCAATGTTGAATCACTGTAACATCCTTCAGTTTTCTCAAGGCTTGTTGCAAGTCTTAGGCTATCTAAATAGGAGCCACGCTCCCAAATTCTTTTCTAAAACTTAATTTTGTAACCTACAAAGGTCAATCATAGTCAATATACAATCTTGCAACGTCTTCTTGCACCTCAGCTGTCTCAGAAAAAGGGCATATTTGCACAATGTGTTATCTGCTTCAGTTGAGTGGGTTAAAATCTACCAAAGACTTTTCCTTCATAATAGAAAACTCTGTTTCCTGTGGGTGAGAAAGGGTTAAAGGAGCATCTTTTTCTCATCCTTTGGGAAGAAAGAGGTTTAAGATAAATAGTTGAAGAAATAGTCTAATCTAATCTTTATCTTGAGTATACTATGAATATTGTTAGATTGCATTTGACAGTATTTAAACCATAGCAACTGGCTCACAGAGAAGTTATTTAGAAATTCCTGCAGAAATGTTCTGCCATAATACACAGACTACAAGAGTCGACCTGTGTTGTATAGTGGATTTATTGTCTCTGGAATAAGAGGTTTAGATTTTACCAAATAATAAAAAATATAGAAAAAAATCAGCCCCATATACTCTTCTCTTCTCTTCTCTTCTCTTCTCTTCTCTTCTCTTCTCTTCTCTTCTCTTCTCTTCTCTTCTCTTCTCTTCTCTTCTCTTCGCTTCGCTTCGCTTCGCTTCGCTTCGCTTCGCTTCGCTTCGCTTCGCTTCTCATTATTATGAGAAGGTTGATCATTCTTATGATCCTCATCTAAAAAAAAAATATCAAAATTGTTCTCACAATTCAAACAGCAATTGCAGTTTACTGCCTTCATAGATATATATAGATATCCAGTGCTGAATTTCAGTTAATTAACAACACCTACCTTCATTGATTTTTGCTGTGGAACCTTTCGACCAGCACTCTGAAAACTGAGCAAATGTAACAAATTTAGTTTCGTTTCATGCTGTCAAAATTAAGTGGAAACACTAACCAGATTCTAGAGGCTGGAAATCTGCAACAATAGTGTCTTGTATTTGCAAGAATAAAACTGAAGTTTTCATTTTGAGTTATGAAGTCAAGTTAAATAACAAAAAGTAACACTCGAGTTCAGACAGTTTGCAACCTTGACATAAGTTTGCAGATCAAAATAAGCTCCTAGGTATGGCTTTAATTTGATCTACTAATTGTGAGCACTAGAAATGGAGTTTAGCTCTCTGTAGAATTTAATTGCGTTTGAGTTGACTCAACTAGCTGAAGCTACAATTTTTTTAAAAAATTTCCTGAAAAAATAGCAGCCAGAGTTGTTAAAAAAAATGATATTTGTGATCTGTTCACTACCTGCAATTCAGGTTCAAGTCACTTGAAACAACAGTGCTTAGCAGTCTAAAAATGGTTAGCCAGACATCTAAGATAGAATTAGGAAGATTCCATGTGATTTCCTGAAATTCAGCTTCTGCCTTAAGCTCTGTAAAGCTGTATGTTACAGCACCTGCTGATAGGTTTCAGCTGAAGTGTGACTTTAAAAAAAAAACAATAACTGAACTGCGGATTATGTAAAAACGTGGTCTCCTCTCATCTTTGAGCCAACTATTTTCCTTTCAGTACACATGCCACTATCTCAGTAATACTAATGGGATATAGCAACACAGAAAATATCTTTATTTGGTACCTCTCTATGAGAAATTAAGCATCAGCAAGCCTCATCGACCAGGAATTATCAAGTTTTGTATCTTAAACAGCAATTTTTAGGTTGCATACAATAGCGTGTTGTGGCAGAAAATCTGATGTGTGTAAAAGAAAGTGGAAATTTTTTAAAGAGATCTAAGCTAGATCCCACAAACCTTTACGCATGCATGGTTCGTACGTTTGCAAGTAATCTCACAGACAGGAAGACTGCACAATCAGACGATGTTAGAGAAGAAAAACAACAAAATTATGCTATGGTAAACAAATAAAAAAATCACAATCCTGTGAAAAATCATTGGTAGCACACTTTATGCATTTTTTTAAATTTTAATTTCCCCACATTTCCACTCAATTCCTCTTTCTTTGAGTTTCATCTGATAAGGTCTCCCTCCCACTCCCTCCATCTGCGATATAAATCTAATTCTTCATGTACTTTCTCTTCCACTTACTTTTCAACTCTGTCCCCAAAGCTCCTGAAATTTCAGTGATTAATTGAACAGAACCTGGAAAGCTGCCAAGCCTACCTCGTTCTCATTGGTTTGACAATGTTCCTGTACTCTGGTCATTAGTACAGCATGACCCTGCAGAACTAACTCAGCCATGAAGCAAGTTAATCAGTAAATGAATGGAGTTCTTGAACAGAGAAGTTTTATCCTGAGTTCACCAAAGCAATTATGTGTTAATTAATTCTCTGCCAGGCACAAAGTAAGACAAATATAGGAAGTATGATCTTCAGAGAAATAATTTTCTAGGGAGAAGGTCAAATCCTAAACTGATATAAATTGCCATAGCTTGCTTTACTTACATTGAGCTGTTATGATTTTCACTTTCTGAGGATCTGGTCCTACTATAAGAGGATTCACTGTTTTAATTTTATTCCTAATCCTAATATCCAACAGACTTTCAATGCCAGCTGTGCCTTTCTTCAAAGAAATAATGAGCTTCCTCTGAAAAGTTACTCATAAGACTTAAATTATAAATAACAAATGCAGTATGACTCTATTTTCTATACATGCATATCTGTCATGTTATGTTGTCGTTAGACAACATATAAATATATATCTAGCTCCTGACCTTTTTAATGTTAAATTCCTTACAAATTTATATGTGTAACCTGCTAAAAAAAAGACAGCTTTAAAATCCCTAGGAATATGTAGACTAAGACTTGAAAGAAATCTTTGGATTTTGTATTTCTTTATATTTGAAAAATTAACTCCTTTGAGCATGACTCAAGTAGAGCACAGTTCAGAGTGCTGCACAAGCAAAACAGCATACAAATCTCAAATGAAAAATAAGCAAGAATCTGGTTCTGTTCTTACTTAGTAAGATTTGTAACATTGATTTAAAGGTGAACCAAAGCAGATTTTAAATTGAGCAACCTCTACATTATTTTAGAATGCAATTTTAAAAAAATCCACACTGAGAGGGGTATTCCAGTTACCAGATGTTCTTTTTGTGACACTTTGAAGGGATTTAACATTCAGAGGATTCCCAAGTTTAGCAAATAAAATCTCAAGGCACCATTATTTGAAGTCACTGGTAAGAAGATGCCTCCTAATCTACCAGCAAAACACTGACTGTACTCATCTAGTATATAGAATCATAGAATCACAGAATGGTTTGGGTTGGAAGGGACCTTTAAGATCATCTAGTTCCAATCTCCCTGCTGTAGGCAGGGACACTTCCCTCCAGACCAGGTTGCTCAAAGCCCCGTCCATCATGGCTTTGATCAGAGGCTAAGTAAAAATTGATAATTACCAGACATTCGTTGAAACAGAAGCACTTCATATGCTGACCATGCCAAAGGTGCTGGTTGGTGCGATTGTCCATATATTGTATTTTCTCAGGAAGAAAGACGTCACATTTTTGTGCTCCATTTCCATCAACATTCAGTTTTATTGCTCTTCCGTTGTGTTTTTAGTTCTATAAGCATAAGTATGTGAGAGTGAGATGAGAAAAGCATTACATCCTGGGCTTAGCTGAATTGCAGGAGTGTAGCTGAATGCACTCTGCTTCATGCCAAAAATTCATATAGGATGTGCCTAAGGGCTTATGATTAATAAAAGCTTCTCAAAAGTGTAATGCTGAAACAGCTTCTCTGAAAAACTGGTTGTAATTCCTCTAAGCTAAGCCAAGGCAGGTGTCATACACATATAAAATCTGTAATCTTCCAGTAAAATCTGTTGTTACCTTTCAATATTTTTTGTGGTCTGGACAGTCAAACACATAAAGAACAGTGAGGATAGATGAGTCTTCTCAGAAGCTGTTACTACTTCCAAGCTCACCAAAGTGCCCACAGGATACTTTCCAGATTCCTCTTTCTGTAAGACAATGGGAATGGTACTGTTTGCAGACAAAACAGAATGAATGATCAAAGGTGACACAGAAAGGTGTAATACGTATATGCCTCTATGCAATCACAATTCAAAATGACAATATGCCTACTAAAATTATTTGGATTGCGTGTGATAAGGTGGATATTTTGCCATTCCTGGTGATATCCAACAAGTAATATTTATTAACTAATGTTCTTCTTCATCCTTCACTTGTGATTAATCTCTTGTTGAAGGATGGGGTTTGCTAAGGAAAGTAGTGTTCTGAATTTTAAGGTACACAGAGAACTATGTAAAAAAATTAAGCACTCAGCTGCCCTTCTTTCTGCAGGGTAGGAAACCAGGGGTCTCTAAATAGCCAGACAGATGTATGAGTGATTATTAAAACTACAGATACATCTTATATGCTGAAACAAAGAGCCAGAAGAGTAGAAGTTTATCAATACACACAAGCAGTTTGATGCACAGTGCAGCTGTTTCCTGTGGCTTTTTGTAAAAATGTTGCTCCAGATTGTCTAAGCTAAGGTACTGAAGATGCTCCTCTACCCATCCTGCCATGTACTTTCACAAAACTTGTAACAATATTTTCCCACTCTTTGCCTCTCTTACACACTCAAAACATGATCATATCTACTTTACTTAGAAAAAAAAAGGTGAAAATAAAAGTTAGGATTCAGTTTTTGTAAGGGTACATAAGAGTAAAGGGGATAAGGAGTACCCAAAAAGCACTTGGGAAGGAAAGCATTGTATAAAAAAAATAATGAAATTGTATGAATAGTTTGAATACAGTTCAGTAAAATCCAAAACTGAAGTTGCTACATAACTATTTCTATGTAGACACTGAATCTTTTCTCCCTGCCTTTCCTATCTCTAACCCTGAAGACAACCAAGTAAAATCTTCAGGGAAGAACAACATTTTCTATACATCCTCGCAGAATTTATCACAACGTAGGCCTAATCCCTTTATGGCTTTGGAGAGTTAAAATAACACATAACTCTTAGCTGTAGTAAAGTGTCAGTGTAGTAAAGTGAACTGAAGCCAAAGAAAAGACAAGAATATTTACAGAGACTGCTGTGAATAGAAATCGACAAGTTTCTCGGAGTTCTACTTGCTAATATGTGCCAAAATTTCATGTTCCTGCTTGTTTATAATTTGCTTAACACAAAATAACCTCCATTATTATTTTTTTCCATAAACTTCTGAAATTGCGTGTCTCCCCTGGGCACAAACCACTTTTGTGTACCAAACTACTATGGTAAAGAAATGAAATGCCAGCAAGACTTTTTTCCAACTGTAACATTTGTCTAAGCAAAGGTAACGGAAGTTTACTGAAACTTGTTGTTACTTCTCTACAACCCTGTTATGCTAGTAAAATAACTGTTTTAACTACTTGTCTGTACAGCGAGTAAGTTAAAACACATTTTAGGTTCCTTCTGCTCCTTGACCATGCCATAAGCAGCCTTTCACAATATTTTTTTCAGAAGAAAATATGTATATTTCTTCCAAAAGATGTCAAGTTTTCTCCTTTAACAGATGGTGAAAGTAGTTCTTATCGTATATCCTCATCCTCTACACTCTAGCAAAACATTTTGGCAAGTCAAGAGTTATAAACAAAAATGCAGACATTTATTGAAAAGCACATAATTGAAATAAATCATATTTATGAACGTCTGGCTGTGCAGAAGAATTGATTGCCAACATATACGCTTTAGGCCTGAGTTTGTTATCAGATGTTTATCTCAAACTGAAAAACACAGTGTGTGAATCATTTATCTATTTTTGTACCCTGCTTCTCTTGTTTCTTAAATACTTCTAAATCACAAAAGACCAAAACCAAAAAAACCATCACTTCGGAGTGTATTAGTTTGCCCATTGTTTGACATGTGGGAGCCTAAATAATTAAACTATCATCATTTGCAAATAAATTAATCAAATAAACCCTCAGTCCATCTCCAAACAATGGAATACAAAAAAATTCTCATGTTGCAATATGGGGCTCTCAAAAATTCGGCTTTTCACTCTGACAACAGCAGGCTGCAGAAGCAGGAAACCTCTGCTGAGTAAGCTCTGAATTCTTTCTTGAGAGGTGTAATGCTGCTCCAGCAAAGCACACAGAAGCAAGTGCCATGCTGGAACACAAGATCAGCATCCATCTTTCACATCTCCATACTCAGATGATTCTGACTCTGCAAGCCACACTGGCAAATTCAATAAGTGCTTTCCCATTCTCAGCATCACTGCTGTTTTACTCAGGCTGACCTTGATTACTTCACTCCCATCTGTGATGTCAACCACTGAGCTGGTACAACATTTCCAGCATCTGGAAGAAACAGAAGAAAAACAAGTCACATTTTCAAGATGCAGTAAAATAATTCTGCTGTCACTGTTAGTAGCTTTCAGGATAAGAAATCAATAGACCTGAGAAGAAACTTCAAATAGTCTTTAACTTCTATTAAAAGGAAAAAAAGGAAAAGGAATCTGACAAAACTATATCACTATCCTCACAAGAGCTCAGAAACAGATCGTGAATGGATTTTTATACCTCGTTTTCATAACTGCAGTTATGGAAGTGCAGTTTTCCTCAATAGGAAAAACACATAGTTTCTGAAGATGCTCATGCAATTAAGGTGCAGCTAGTTTTTTTTAGCATTAAATGATATGTTCATAGGTAGCAAACTCATAAATCCTCATGTGCAGATGTCAGAATCCATATCAAGATTTGATTTCCCTCTCATTTACATTTAGATATGCTTACTAAAGTGGATGGAGTACACATTCAGCAATGTCTCAGCCTGCTTAAAAACTTTGCTTGCTGTTTCCACCTTTGATATATACCAACTCTTCTCTATTACAAAGCTTTCATAACTGCAAAATGAGTATCTCTTTCCTTATCTCCTCCTAAAGTCGCCCTTCATCCCCTCCTGCAGTCCCTCATTGCATTATAGCTTTTGTATAAGTATAGTTACTGAAAGCTTTACTCTTCCCAAAATACAAATTCTCTGGGGTGTTTGTGTTGTTGTTTTGTCCTGCTGTGTTTCTGAAATAATTTTAAAAATTGTCTCACATAAGAACATTTAAAACGAGATCCACCTCAAAATGAATGTATTGCCATTGGTTGAAGCTGTTTTAAAACTAGAGGAGTAAATTTTTTCTTCAATGTTTAAATCTCCAACCAGCAAAATTAAATCATATTGTTCTCATCTTCACGTGCATGGTGGCTGAAAATGATGAGAACGCTCTAGGTGGCAACGATTTTAACCAATATTTAAAGACAAATTTCAATTTTATTTTTTTTTAAAGAATGCTTTCAGAAGTCCTGCACACAGAGAGAGAGCATCACCAGGAACTGTTTTCCTTGGTTAGCAAACTAGTCCCAGACTAAACAGGTGAAGGAGTCAACACTCTAGTCTTTACAATGGAGATCAGAGGAGTCATTGGTGTCTGATTGTTATTGCAAATACTTTTATGGAGAGTGCTACAGAATCCACTTGCTAATGGATTTGAGCTGTATGGTGAATTATAATATCTAGTACTGCCTTTGGCTGAGATAATTTTTTTTTCATGGTAGCTTGTACAGTGCTGTGTTTTGGATTTGTGATGCAAAATAGTCTTGATAACATTGGGATGCTTTAGTTGTTGCTGAACAGTGCCAAGGCCTTCAGTTACAGAGCCCAAGGACTTCTCTGTTTCTCATACTGCTCTGCCAGTGAGGAGCTGGGAGTGTACGAAAACTCGGGTGAGGACAGAACCAGGACAGCTGACCCCAAATAACCAAAGAGATTTCTCACACCATGGGACATTGTGATCAGCAGTAAAACGTGGGAGGAAAGATGGAGGAAGGGTGGGACATTTGGAGCAATGGTATTTGTCTTCCCAAGTAAACATTACACATGGTCGACCCTGTTTTTCTGGAAATGGCTAAACATCTGCTACTGATGGGAAGAAGTCAATGCATTCCTTGTTTTGCTTTGCTTGTGGGTGCAGTTTTGTTTTACCTATTAAGTTGTCGTTATCTCAACCCGGGACTTTTCTCACTTTTTCCCTTTCTGGTTCTCTCTCCTGTCCCACTGGTGGTGGCTCTGTGGGGTTCAGCTGGGGTTAACCCACAGCACCTCAAAATGACAAAACAACTCATTGTGATAGAAAAGTATGCAACCATTTACAGACAGCATAATAAGGTCAGCTTTCTATTTTCAGTACCCCACTAGGACATCGCAAACAGTTGTTTCACATGCAGACTCGGTGACAGCTATTCATACTTCTGAGCCAGCTAGGAGAATGATATCTCAGGCTGTATGCACTCACTAGGAACACCCCATGCTTTAAGGCACATTGCTATGGCAGTGAGCCCTATCCGTACTTTTTCTCCAAGATGCTCCTTCCTCGTTTGCTTTTAGCTGTTTTTGCATGAAAGTCTTGTGATTTTCTTCCTGTCAAATTCAAGCAAAGATGCTTGAAGAATCATATTTATGTGCAATGAAGTAGAAAGCAATGGTTTGAAAGCAATCACCAGATTACTGCGGCAATATGTACTCTGTGTTTGCCTGTGAGGCATGTATTTTACATTTTTCACAAACATACAGTTCTTTGTGCAAAGGCTTAGACCCCCCCCCCAACATTCCGATAATTTGCGAAATATTAGAAATAAATCTTAGGAAACAAAGTACTGATCCCACTGCAGGCAAATGTTTTTAATGTCTGAAGCTGTGGATACTCTCAAGGCAGCAACATAGGATTCCTCCTGAGCTATGTCCACCCGGGCGGGAAGGTTTGGGCCTCTGCTGCCCTGTTGCTTCCCTTGAGGTCCTCTTTAAGTTCGTCTGTCATTCCATAGCAGACAGAAAATGAATAGTACATATTATCTCCAGAAGTGGGCATATGAATGTTTTCTTAGTCCCCTGTTCTCGTGCCACATGGGTTAAGTAATGTATATGACTTGCGATCTCCACTGTGAGAGTCAGAGGACTCTCTCCACACAGTTTCACTGGAACCAGACTGGGCTTTTACCATAGCATATAGTGGTTTATTGCTTCTCACAGTCATTCAAGCATTTGCAAAAGCTTCCCAAGGCAAGAAGTAGGCCTCAGCTCATTTACAACTCAGAAATTCAGCAATCATTGGAACTTAGGAGAACTGGAATGATTTATTGAGTTTGCAAGAAGGAAAGAAAAGACTTTCCTGTTCTGACATGCTAAATCACTTCTATAAAATATTAAAAGTGGGCTCCTATTTCTCTTTTGCATGCCTGCCTACAAAAACAACCTGCAGAACTATGACAGAATGTTTCTAGGTTTCAATGCAAACAGAAGAAACGGAGCAGCTTTCTGAAGGCCTCACTCAAGCTACATTTTCTTAACTTCAAAGAGGCTTCAAAGACCCTCTGAATTCAGAGCTGTAGAGTGCAGTGTCACAGAGGGTCCAACAGTACAGATGCAGTGGGAATAGGAAAGCATAAGGAATCATATGTGATTCATTCTTTTGACTGTCAATTATACTTACAAATTTTGGCATTGCAGGGGCTCTAACTATATTTTGCAAAGAGCATTAAAAATGATAAACTTTTACAAATGGTTCTCTTCAGATAATAGAAAGTATTTTAAAAACTCATTGTGACTTGAATTTTCTTGGTCCCTCTCTGCATATATATCTTGCTTAGTAATTTGACATCTCAGTTAATGGCCAAAAAGTTTTATATGATACCTTAAACTTTAACTGCTATACCTCTGTTTAGACATCTAAGTAGCACGGTCTCTTTGTACATAAATGACAAGTGGGTATATACTTACTTGATATGTGCAGACCAAGATGTTGGTCCTTTTTTTTCCATTGCCCCTATCTTGAATTTCAGTAATATTGATTAAAGACTTCTTGTGCCTTCCAACTGAATATTTAGACTATGTCAAAAAAATTATTTTCCAAAAAGACGCTATGGAATAAGAAAAGACTGATAATATTTCTATGTGCAGAAATAATCAGTGTGATCTCTCTTCTATTGTTAAACTAAAAAATTCACAGATATGCTCCTGTAAGCCACATGCATGCTGAACAGTAATCTTTCAGTGAGTGTGGGTGACTTATACAGTTCTAATATGGCAAACACTAGCACAGTTTCACTATCCCCTCTCTATTTCATAGGACCACAGGAAGAATTCAATACAATTGTGGTCTCAATGTTTAAAATCTGTAATTTGTTGGGTGAAATATGACATACCTGCTTCCTTTCCAGAACAGCTCTAAAGAAAAATTTAGTCAATTCTACTTAGACATTTTTAATATCCAACAGAGACAAAAAATGAATAGGTGACAACTGCTGCTATTACTACAGACCCTAATATTTATTTTCCATTTATTTTCCTATCGTGTTTTTCTAAAAAAAAAGGATATGAAGAGCGTAGGATTATATTACCTTTTCTCACTTATAAAACTTATTTTTATACATTTAACATCTTCACTGTTAATGAAGGAAGGCTGTATAAGCATGCTTAAATAAATTATTCAAATATTATCGTGCTTGCCAAATTAAACATATCTTGACAAGTTAAAAAAAGATGTTTTAGAAGTAGTTGCTACTACTACATTCAAATCAACTTCTCTTTGCTTGCTAGACTTGTAGTTGCTTTGTAGTTTGCTCACGTTAGCAGTTATAAACTCAGTTCTTCAAGGTAATGGTTACAGGAAATCTGCTTGATTTCAGGGTTCTTTATTTATCCTGAATTAAGAATGTGTAGGCTCACAGAAAATTGAGCTCACAATAAATCAGAACATGCAGCTAGTATAAATAAAAAACAATGTCTATAGTGATAAACCAAGTGCTAAGGTCCAGGTACTGGCACTAGCACATGGTCACCAATTTTGTTAAATAATTAACAATGTTTCTGAAGGAAAAAGAAAAGGCCAAGGAGGCCTCTGGGTCAGTACAAGCAAAACACTATTTCCAATGGGCTACTCAGATGAGAACATCATATTTTGGTGGTGACAGAGTTCAGTCACCTGAATGTAAGCCACGCTGTGTCAGCTGGGTTCAGGTTAGGGACATTGTATTTACTAACATAGACAAACAGTTTTCTGTGATATGATCAAAATACTAACCCATACTAACCACTATTTCTGAAGCCTTAGTCACAACAGATTCTTGTAGCCTCTCAGCAGTATCTATGTAAACTATCTAAACCTTATGTCAGTGGCTTAACTGTAAATAGATTTTGTTTCTAATTCAGCCTTCAACTTCATACTCCTCTTCTAACCCATTCTGCTTTATTCACTACAATAATATCTTCCTTTCATTAACTACACAAGCTGGTGTTCCATTGGTTATCCAGCACAACCACTAGCTCCTTTCAGAGCTACTAAACTACTGAATCATGACACACACTCTCCAGTCTTATCTGGAAGAAAGAATAATTTATTTTCATTAAAGATGAATAATTTATTTTCATTAAAGATTAGGAAATTCTACTGTTCTGAAAGAGTGGTCAGGCGCTGGAATGGGCTGCCCATGGAGGTGGTTGAGTCACCGTCCCTGGAGATGTTCAAGAAACATTTAGATATAGCATTGAGAGACATGGTTTAGTGGGGTTATTGATGGCAGGTGGATGGTTGGACTGGATGATCTTGCAGGTCTTTTCCAACCTACCTAATTCTATGATTCTATTATTCTATGATTCTATGATTCTATGATTCTATGATAAGATGGGGTCACTCGTCAGAAACATTGGAAGCATCTCCTTACAATACTTTTGGCAAGCTCGTGAGATTCCTCATTGTTAGGGACCATGTTATAATTTTCAGTATCATACTTAATCAGGCATTCCCATAAGGATAATAAAATTACAATGCCATCATACATATTGAGCTCAGGTTTGACTTTTACACTCCCAGTAACACAAAGTTAGAATTCAAGAGAAGAATTTTGTCAACAGGTATTGTGCCATGTAAATCCAGTAGCTGCAACAAAGATAATCAAAACTTCTAACCTCAGGAGGTACATCTTCTGAAATTGCTGTTTCTACAAAATATAGCACATCTTGTTTCTCTGAAGGCGTTCAGACAAACTGTCACCACTGCTTCCTGCCAAGGTCACTGCCTACAAATAGCTCATGCCTCCTCACTTTCCTTGAGCCTGAGAGTTCCAGAATTCAGATCAGCCTGAATGAAAATGCTCGTAAATAGTTTAACAATACAATTCATATTCTGGAAGAGTTTGGTAAATTATATCTTCTTCTACCATGGACTTCACATTTCAGAATAGTGTGCATAAACCTGTTACATTTTATCTTTGTTACCATCAGGAGGCCTTGGATGCTTTCACTGCTGTAGTGAAAAAGCCAGAGAAGTTCGCTAGCAGCACTAATGTCACCTACCATCTGGGTGGGCTTACTAGACTTGATCTCAGAATTTAATTTTTCTTCCCCTCTCCTTATAGTTTTGATCACCTGTTGGACTTCACTACTAGGAGACAAATATATCTTCATGTGTAAATTGTCACCTGCTAAGGTAATTAATTGATATAATTGATACCACGTTTTTTCTAAAACCTCTGCAAAATTTTCTTAATGACACAAAGAACAAATTACTCCAGGAAAATAATTCAACCATAGACGTTTTTGTGAATGGATTTGCCTTCTTCTTATATTACCAAGCACCGCAAATTTTATTCTAAAACACTGCATATTAAATAAGAAGACCAGGGGAAACTTACCCACTGTCAAATAAAGAATACTTTCGCCAATTCAATCACTTTTCCAAGTGATGTAACAAATTTTACAATGCTTTGCTGCTTGATGTTTCTTGAAGGATACTCACTGAACTTTCTTGAAAACTTCTTGAAGCTTCCTGAGTTTTTATTGGCAGAATTGTATTCTGTAATTTTTCTGAATAATATTAGAAAAATATTCTATATATAAGAAAAATATGACAATTTATCACCATTTCTGTCACTTTGGTTTCCAAGTAGAATTCCGTTTTGGGCATTCCACAGTTCTTTTTTTTCCATGTTTTATTCTTATTTAAAAATTACCAGAATTTGCTTAGACTCTAAAATGTTCAGACATTTCTTGTTTAGCTTGATCTTACGTAACATATTTCTACTCATCCAAAACCAGTGCTGATGCATCTGTTTGAGGAGCTGAACTAAGGCATAACATGTCTTTAGGTCTGTGCAACTACATCTGTCGCAGTGCAACAATTAATAGACCCTAAAGAACAGGGATCCCATACCAGGAAGAGTGACACAATCACAGATGCCACGGAGTCAGCTCTCAGTTTAATGTTACGTAAAGCCCATTACTATACCTGTACACTCGCAGCGCACGCGCATCTGCGCCTAGCCCACGCGCCCACCCTCCCCCAAAGTCCGCTTAGCACGAGGCATGACATCTACAAGCACGCACCGTGACGTTCGTCATTGTGGACAACTGCCCAAGGTTGTTGTGATTGACTGTTCCAGGATGTTTCTCCTCTATCTCTATCTTGTGCAATGCATGTACAGACAATCATTGTTCTTTTCCCTGTCCACTCGCCTGTAACCCTGCTCATCCACATCTCACCCCTCCCTTTGCTACCTATGCTGCTGTATCAGGGTTGTAGGGGGAGAGGAGCTGATATCCATCCAATGGTCGTTCCCCTAGCACCAAGTTCACAGCTATTATATGTCCCACTGCATTGTCCAACATACCGCGCACAACACGAACAATCACAGGAACAATACATAATGCTAACAGCGCAACAAGTAGTACAATAGCTCCTGTTGCCAGGATATTCTCCCACCATGCCGGTAGTCCAAACAGATTGGAGAGGAATCCCCAGCTCTCATCAACCCCGACTTTCAGGACGGATTCCGCTGTTGTTCTAGCATCCTCCCGCGCCTTCTGTATAGCAGAGGTGGCATTTTTACTGAAGTCTAAGCAGCAATAGCCGTTAAGGCCTAGTTCCTTTTCGATTTGCATGCATCCTAACCCGAGTTGCGCGAGTATATAATCAATTGCAAGCTTCGTATGCGTCAGTCCTATATCATGTGCATCTAGAGCATTCGTAATTTCTGCAATAGCATGAGCATACGATTAGCATTCTTAACAGCCCAACAGGTCAATCGTTCCAGTGTCTTTGCGTTCTGGATGATCTGCGGCCAGATGAAGAAAGTCTCAACAATTTGTTGTACTCATCCGTTGAGGCTGACCTTATTGTCACAATCTGGGGCTAACTGTATGATCTCTCATCGATTGCGTGTATGGTTGTTGAGCACCTTCCGCAGCGTTGTTGTAGTCAGCGGAGTAGTCACTAAGAATCCAAGATTGCAGGGTCCTCCATAGGGTCTGTGACTCATTCGTTTGATTGACAAATTGTCTCCAGAAGTTAGTGGCCATCGTTGGGGGGAGGGACACACACAGGATCAGGCTGAGGAGGAGGGCACAACAAGTGTTGGTGGTCGCATCTCGGAGGCCATGGTTGCACCAACCTTGCAGGAATCCAACGGGTTCTGTGATCTGTCAAAATACAGGCATACCCTCTGCCCCAAGTTAAAAGATCAGCTGGACCCTCCCATGTGTGACCCTCTGGTAAGCAGTATCGGACTTTCAGGAGCCCCTTTTCCCTAAACAGCAGCTGTTGTGTAGAAAAATGAGTTTGTATAGGGCAGACGGATTGTGGATCACAAAAGGACATATGGTTCAGTACCACAAGTGCTTTATCTACTAGGTCTCTGGGAGCACCCTGCTCTCCCCTCTCCCTTAGTCGCGTAAGTTGAGCTTTGAGGGTCCCATGTGCCTGATCGATAATCGCTTGGCCGGTGCTATTCAGGGGAATGCCAAAGGTATGGCGTATACCTCAGAGCCGGAGATATCTTCTGAATGCCTGAGATCAATAATTTGGCCCATTCTCTGTTTTGATCTCTTGGGGAATACTCAAGCACGCCATTGCTCTGTTCATATGTTGGATAGACTTTTCCGTGGTGAAATGTGAAAAAGGGCATGCGTACAAGACCCACGAACAAGTGTCCACTGCCACATGGAGAAACCGAAAGCGCCCAAATGGGGGGTAGTCAGTAATGTCCACTTGCCATATCTGATTCGGCACCAGGCCCCGGGGATTGATACCAGGAAAGTAAAGGGGCTGGTTAGGCTTCGCTGCTTGACAAGCGGGGCATGCCGCCAGAATAGTGCACATACATCTCATACAGTAGAGATACAGTGGAGACTGTGGAAGGAATCAGGAGATGGGAACAACTCAGAAGAAAAAATATTTGGAATTCCAATGATTTGGAAATCCTGTTTGGTCCAGAATAAAGCTTCCTAAGTTCTGATTCCAGGGGTACTGGGTTCACTGGGAACCTTTCCAGAGACTTCAGTGGGCTTCGTATGCTCTGCCTGGGCTCTGCTCCTCTGTTCACAATTTTGCATATAATAGTAAGTTTAAAAGCTTGAATCAGAGAAGCACCACTATTTTATTCACATGAAACATAACAGTTTTATGTTACAAGCACAAAAGAGTGCTTCTAATATTGGTGGCTAGAGCCTGTTCCTTTAGAACAATACTGAATCTTCATTCATTCACATCTGCTGAGCGAAATATTAAATAGCTTTGATAGTCCAAGGAGACTGGAGGGTTGGATTCAGTGATCTCATGAGGTCCCTTCCAACTCCTGCAATTCTGTGATTCTGTGAGACACACACATTGGACTCACTACTCTTATTTTGAGCCACAGCCTTCAGAGAAATATTGTGCATATTCCTTAACTACATGAAGTGTGTTGTTCTGGTTTTTTTTTTCAAAAAAGAGAAAAAAATAAACACATTTAACTTACACTTCAGCATAATTCCTTAGATCTCTAGAGATTTATGGGAGAAAGAAGGAAAAACTGGTATTTGTGCCACCATTTGATGCTGTGCTAAACTCCTCAAACACATTATTTCCTATGTGAACGTAATAGTAATCATCATCTAAAGTTTGTCATCTATGCCATTCACATAAATAACAGAAAAGAATTGTGACCTACAGACAAGAACCATAATATGGAAAGGATAAATCTGTCCTTTTATGTTAACAAATTAACAAAATTAGCAGTAGTCCAGCACTAAGGAGAGGCTATAAATCAGAAAAATATTGGAAATAAAATATGTGGGTTTATTTCTCAATGTGAAAAACTTAGTAAATGCAGGTATAGAACACAAAATGTATTATCAAGATTGCCAAATTACATGCATAGAGTTCAGTTGTTTTTTTAAATATCTGTTTTAAAGATAGAGAAAATTCAAAGGAACTTCTAAAATTCATCAATTTGGGATATTCAAGGTTCCTGTTTCAATGGTAACTGTTCTTTAGTTACCCTGCTAATAGCTAACTATGATTTTTCAATAGTATGCCTGGTTAATGTAGGAGATATGACAAAAACCACATTATTGTTAATAGAATGTTAATAAATTCCTATCTTAATAAGAAATCTTCTAAGTCATTGCATTACCATCTGCTGAATGTAGGGCAACTACTATGAGATATTGAAAAATCTATAAATAATATCTATTACTTAAGAATTGCACTTATTACATAGCCTGCATTACATGTAAGACCAAATAATCTATGATCTGTTTCTCCCAGTACTCTTCTCAGATGCCATCTTTTCAAAATGCCTCAGTTTAAGTTCCACTTTCATTGCTTGTCAGGACATTGTCTTTCAGTTCTGCCAGTGATAGAAGGTTGTTAGTAACAGGAAAATTAGACTTTAATATTACAATTGGTTTTGAGCTGGTAATACTGGATTAGAACAAATTTGTCTTATCCACTGTATTATCTTAAGCTCTGAATAATAGAAGATGCTTTCAAATAAGGAGCAGAACCACAGAATGGCAGATGCAGGGCTTTTTTTGTTGGCTTTTTTTTTTTTGTTCCTTCATTAGCTTTCATCTTGACCATAATGGTTCAAAACTGACACAAATGTTGCTATTAATTATGGCTATCCTGTACAGCCAATCAGTGATATTTCTGGGAAGTTTATTCAAGCTGCAGATGACATCAGGATACATCAAAGCTGCATACACATCAAGATGGCTTCATGCCAGGCCAGCTTCAGTCTGCTAGGGATCTTTAGCTCAGGCAATGTGTCAGATTTGAGATTCTGTTCCAGAATCAATTTTGCCTCTTTTGCATAGCATCACAACTGGCATAATATAAACTATGTGAGACTGGAGCCAATGCCATAGAAAACACTGCTCCTGGAAATTGGAGCTTGGGAAAAAGCTGTACAGAGCCACAGCTGGATAGCCCTGCATATCATCAGTCTGGGTCCAGCAAGGCTTATTAGCTTCAGTTCAGTACTAGTGATAACCTATTATCTCTTTCAGAAACATTTGGATGTCTCCGCTCTGTACATGAAATTACTCTGTTTACAGGGAAGGCTTGTTAGTCCCAGTGAAGTGCCACATGAAAGCATGAACCAGCTTGGGTCCAGCTCTGTGTCGACTAACAAGCCAACTTTGAACACAGAAGGCTTTGAAGCGCAGGGCTGTGACAAAGTAACTCTGCAATAATTAGCTCAAAGCCACTGCTGGACCAAACCCAATCAAGTCTGGCTTGTCATGAACTCACTCAGTGCGAAGGCACTTGGAAGTCTCTGAATGCCCCTAATGCATGCTCTGATAGCTCCTTTACCCATGTTTTTCCACTGTCTGGGAATGAGAAATCCCATTTATATAGAATATAATTTTTTCCTATTATTGGTTATGCTGGCATTTAATATGATGCATAATGTAATTAAAACTTCCCTGCAATTGTGACATTCATAATGTCTCCTTGCATAAAAACTCCAATTAATAATTATTTTCAGTAACAAAATATACCATTTATTTCCTCATATAAATAGCTATTTTTCTGGCAAATGTTATATCTCCAGTCACTGCATCCTCATAAAAATAACAATAGATCCCATTTGACTCCTTTTCAATCCAACAAAAAATTTGAATTCTGTGTGTTTGTTTTGCAGAGAAATAAATTATTTTAGATATTACACTAAGACTAGACAAACCTGCGTGAGACAAATTCAGTATGCCATTTGGAGGTATATATATTGATGATTTTTTTCATCTTTTGTTTTACAGCACTTGCTCCTGAATCTAAATTACAATAGCCAGATGACACAAAATATGGTGCTGGCACAATCTCACTCTGTTGTTTTGAATTAGTGAAAAAAAATATTGAGTTAAGTTTCCTTTGGCAGACTGTATGCTGAATCAGGAATACAGTTTTCATGAAACATAATGCTGGCATAAACACGTATCGTGTCATATGTCATAAACATATGTCAGTTTACTGACAGGTAAACTTTTTAGGATAAACCCCTATACCCAGCTGTGCATGAAAATCTAAGGAGAGAACGCAGTGAAAAAAAAAAAAAACAAAAAAAAAAACCATTTTTTATCTCAATCTGCATCCATACTTGGCAGTCTTTTCTATCTGACTTATTACCAGTTATAATACCCATAAGATACTCATGCCAATATAAGACCAGCCACAGAGGGTCAGGCCAAAGGTCCAGCATACCCCAGTGTCCTGTCATCAACAAATACCCTCAATTCTGACTCCCACATATTTTTTTTTTATTTGCCTGTACTTTCCCTCCCACCTTTTTATTTACATTCTTCCAAACAAGTCACAGAATCCCTCATCGAGCTCCTCAGAGAGTTGAGCCTAGCTAGCACTGGTTGGCCAGTCTGCATGGGCAAGGGCAAAGCCAGAAGGAAGCAGAAAAGGGAGGATCCTGGCTGCTGTGGGTGCCACTTGATTCCTCAACATATCCTTGTCTCCAAGGACACATCTCGGGGTAGCATGCATTACTTCCTTGGACAGCTTCAGTGAGCAGCAGACATTGAGGTTCCTCTGCCCTGTCCCCCCTCCACAGCCTGCTATTTTCTTTTTGATGTCTGGGGAAGAAAAGGAACAGCATAAGCTTCTCCCTATGAGTCTCCCATCCTCCAACTGTTTTCAGCTTGGTGGATTTCCTGATTCTGTTTTTATTAAAGTTTTGTTCCCTTCCCCTCAACTTCCTAAATTAAGTACATTGCTGAGATTTTTCCTGGAAAGAAAACCATGTTGCTAAGCTTTGTTCTGATGGAAAATTTACATCAATTTGCTGCATTAATACTTTTCCGATCACGACTCAGAAAACCTGCCTCCCAGGAAACACATTAAAGTTGTGTTTCTTTCAGCATGGCTGGGAGCTGAGCACACATTGAAGTGTGTTGGCATTGACCTTTCCTACAAAGCCAGATACAGACTTGAGTTACTGAATAGGTAGGTTTGGTTCAGTCAGGAGGACGGTGGAAAGTCTTGGAGGAGAAAGCTGGGCTCATTCATTAGCCTAGCACAGGTGCTACCAAGTGCAGCATTCAAATGATGCTTTCCTAGTCCTGAGTCCAGTCTCTGGAACCATCCGGACTCACATATGTTGTACTTCTGAACCAAGATCATGGCAAAACAGCATGGTAAGAATAAAAAGTCCAGTCTATTTGTGACAGCATTAACCAGTGCTGGAATTCAGAGCAAAATAATCTCTTGGGAAGGAGTAGTACCATTTAAAAGGAAAGAGTAGGCAGCAGAAGTTTCCTCAAGTCCAGGAAGCGTAGTGGCCAAACAGGGCACCATGGGGACACAGTAGCAGCCAGACACGCATGGTGTTTGTGCCTGCTAGTGTCCCAGCCTCCAGCTGCTTTCAGCTTGGGGACTTCCTGCACCACGTGGCTTGCACAGCTCCAACCTGCAATAGATCTCTTTTCCTTGAACCTGTCCAAAGACACCTTTAACTCAAGGCAGCAAATTACATTCTTGGTCTGGATGCAACACATTCTGGCAACACTATGCTCCTGCTTTAAACAGCCTCTCCTGCCCTCCAAAGTGCTTTGATGTGAACCACAATTCAGGTAGACCTGACCAGCACAGCAAGACTGGCAAATGTCTAAAGCACACGTGTAGCCTGATATATTTCTTTTGTATGTACTTTCTGTCTGAAACGAAGTGACTTGATCGTGTTTGCTTTCTAACACCGCATTTGTGGTACATTTTCTTCTTCTACAACCAAGTAAGAAAACAGATGTCTGGAACCCTTATGATTACAGCATGAGCTGCTGGGTTTTGATCAGTAAACTCGCTCCCAAACTGAATGACTTCAGCATGAGATGTACTCATCTTGCTGCAGACACCCAGCTCCGTGTTTGTTCGTGTTTCCAGAGACCTTCAAGGCCGAAGACGAAGGAAATGCCTGAATTTCCCCCGGCCTCTCCTTGCCTCTCGCCTGCCTCGGCAGCCAATCCTCGCTCTGGGGAGGGGGGGAGCTGGAGACAGCCCCAACCCAGCGTTTGTTTTAACAAACATTTCTCACTGCCTATGAGGAAACATGCTGCTGCCCAGCGCTCGGGGAGGGTGGGATTTCCTTCCTATTGTCTGCCTGGCTCAGCCTGCACAGCTTTGGAGCAGAGTTCTGCATTAACTGTTTCGAGCTCTTGGTTCTTTTTCCTGTTGGAAAGTTAATGGCCAAAAGGGATCTGTAAAGCACGTGTATTGGAGATCAAACAAAATGCTGGTCAATTCAAGAAGTGAGGCTAACCAAGACTAGCTAGTACAGCTTCAAATCTGTATCTTAATGAGCATAAAAAAGTATTTCCAGTACAGTTAAAATTAATTCAGAACAACCAAAAAACGCATTATTTTTTCCTTCAGTGCATATTCTGAAGGTGATATAATACAAGTGTTTACCTGGGGGACCTCATGAGGTCCCTCCATGACACTACAAAACAAGACCCATGAACATGCGTATGTAAACTGTTTGCTTGTTTCTCTACCGTTGATTTAATTCACTGCCCATCAGCTCAGGCAAGGTAAAGCAGTTATGGCTGTAGGCACTCCCTAAATGTTTGCTTTAGAATACCTTGTTCTTTCCAAAATCAAATATTTGTATTCTGAAACAAATATTTGGAGTCGGTCCAAACCAGCCTTTACAAATATGTTAAGTACAACAAATTGTTGGCAAGGAGTAGATTCCAAGTAAAAACTCTAAGCTAAGACACAACATAAAGATTCAGTCCTGCATATGCTTCTGCATTTGTGAAATCACGGACTAAATATTTATTTGACAGCTCTCTATGGGTCCTGAGAGATAAAGGGCTAAACCCTTTTTATACTGAAGATAGCTGAACTTCTGCCTTAAGTAAATATTTACATAGGTAAGGAAAAGGCAGTGTGTCAGAGTAATAAATCTTCTCACTAAAGAACAGAGTGGAATTGGAGCTTTGTTTTGAATTTATGCCAAAGAATCCCCCAAGCTAACCCAGTTGTACTGGGTATCTGGCTGTTCTAGCTGAAGGATTAAAGGCACCTATGTTTGCTGCTAGCTACACTGCTCTCCTGCTTGCTTCTGGGTGCAAAAAAATGGTATGTCTTAAACACACCCACTTGCACAGACCTGTTAGCTTGAATGAAAGAAGACACAGTAGAAACGATAAGGACCTAAACATTTTTACTTCTATAAATATATCGTAGATGCAAGTTGTACAGAGGTTTCAAAGAAACTTAAGGGAGCCAAGCCACCAATATCCCATGGAAACTTGGCATATATTTCAATCAAGTGTCTTTTTTGAAAATTACAGGTCTGAACATAATCAGAGCCAAGCATCACAACTAAATGCTTAACATAAGGTAGTCTTTTTGTAATTATCCTGACAGCAAATCTCTTTCTCAGTACCCTTCTTACTTTAAAAAAAAAAAAAAGCCTGTAAATTTCATTTGTTTTTTGTTATTAAAAACAATATAATGAAGTTAATAAACTGCATTATCGCTGTTCGGTAACTGCCCAATCCCTCCGGTACCTTTGAAAGCTGATTACCAGCACTTTTTTTCCTATCTATTTATTTTAGATAAAGTAAAATGTTCCTTCATATTTAAATACACAATAGAAGTAAAGCTTTATCACTGCTGTGCAACAAACTCTTATTTGCATTTTAGTTCTTGAAAGAGGAGCTCTGATGTAGCAGTCTCAAACAAACGTAGTTTTAGACACTACTAAAAAAACTTATTTACTAAACACACTGGAGAAGCTTAAACTGTGTAAATTGTGTTAAATCTTTGACTGAATGAGCAAAATGGGTGCATATTTTAATTCTTAGTAGTCCAAAACTACTGTAATAATGCTAATGACTACTCATGTAATTAAAATTATTTGCATGCATAAATTTTCATAGAATCAAGCTTATGGTGTACTTTTATAAAATATGCCACATTGCTGGTCAAGATTCATTAATTATAAAATACGTTATTTTCAATTAATTATTTAAATGTTTCAGAAACTTTATAATGTATTTGTTTAGACATTTATTAATAATATTTAACAAATAGTTTATGTAAAAAAACAAGATAAAAAGTACATGTTTTCATACTATTTATGTATATATATGTCTATGTAGTAGTATATTTCATATGACTATAGAACTCCTAATCCTGCAGTGAAAGTGTAGATCCATAGCTTCGAACATACAGCCAGCCAGTTCTGGGAGAGAACAATGACTCTGTGTGCTTTAGTTTCTGGTGCTCAAGGTGAATATCCACTTTTGAAAATGTTTTCCAGTATTTCTCCAAGATGGACTTCATGATAACAGGAATTGGCATGTTGCAGAGTCAGATAACTGGTACATTTTTCCTCTGCAATAAGATAGGATCCACATCTAACAGTGTGATAGAATACATTTATAATAAATAGTTAAAAATCTGTTTCACATGTATTAAAAAAAATAATAAAAGAAACAAACAGCAACTCCAGTAGACACCACTAGAGTTCTCCTTCTCCCAAATATCCCTAGCACCATCCTAAACCCTGTTTACCCCAGAAACCTGAACTGTGGACAGACAGAAGAGGAGAGAGAGAGAGAAAATTCAGACACAATAAAACTCTGAGGGGAAAAATATGTGGAAGGAGGAGGCAGCAGCGGCCTGGGGAAGGGATTGAAAAGTTTCCCCTGGCTTAACTTCGCCCCCCCTGCAGCAGCAGAAGCAGCGGCAGCAGCACAAGGTGAGAGAGACTTTTAAGTCTGGGAAGGAGGGGTGTGTGTGCGGGAGGGGGGGTTGAATTTACAGCCCCGTGGATATTTCTGTGTCTGCCTCCTTGGCTTTGGGGTGCTCGTGGTACCGCGTCTCATGCTGGGTGGATTTTTTTTTAATATGATGGAGGATTATAAACATGGCGCCTTAAAAAAACTACAAAATCATGTACACACTGTTCCAAGGAGATGGGGGAAAGGGGACAGGGGAAGGGCTGGGCACGAGGGGAGGGGGCAATCCTGCCCCGTGGGGGAGCATATGGGGAGGGGGGAGCAATTATACTTAATAATAAAATGTGTGGGGCTGCGGGGGGTGGGGGGATGGAAGGCGGGATTATATATATATATGTATGTATGTATATATATATATGTATATATAATTTTTCGGAATGGGAAGGATTATCGCAGCCCGCTTGGAAATCGAGGAGGAGAAGGGGACGGCGGCAGAGCGCGTGTGATTATTAACAGCGATTATTTTTGTCCCTACACCTTCCCCGCTCGGACTTCGGCCGCCAAAAGCCGGCGGTTTCCCCGAGTTGCAGCCCGCCTGGATCGGGCCGTACAGAGCCGGGAGCCGATGGGTGGGGAGGGGGACACACACAGAAACGCTCCGCGCGGGCCTGCAGGGCGCGGAGGAGCCGGGGACTCGCGTGAGAGGCGAGGCCGAGCGGGGTGTGGCGCAGCCCGGCCTCGGCCCCACCACCCCCCAGCTCCGTTCCCACACGCGTGGCACCCGCTCGGCTCTCCGCTCTCCCCTCCTTTCTCCCTTTCTCTCACTTTTACCCCACCACCCCTGCATTTCCTCGCTGAGATGGGGGATGCCTATTCAGAGGAAGGGTCTCGGCCCGAGTAATGGCAGCTGCTCGACAGCGCCGAGAGAGACGGCGGCTCCTCGCAGGCCGAGAGCGGGACCGCGGCTCCCCTTCCCCGCGGGGGTGGGAAGGAGAAAGAGACGAAAAAAGGGGTGAACTCGGAGCCCCGGCCCTCCGCCTCCGGGCGGCTGCGGGAGGGCTGTGCCGCTTCCGCGGCGAGGACGGTGGTGGAGCCGAGGGGACAAGTGGGGGCTCGGCTACACGGACCGCCCGGCCTCCAGCGCGGCCCCGAGGCCGCAAATCCGCCCTGGGCTAGGGACGAGCGCCTCATTTCTCCGCTGTCCCCCCCTCCGCGGGTGAGGGCCGTGCGGAGCCTTCCCACTCCCTCCAGAAATAGTTCCCCCGGCAGGATAGGGCCCCGCGGGCCGCGGCGGTCGGGTTCAAGGAAAACCTGGACTTGCTTTTGGCGGCATTTTTGTATTTTTTTTGTTTGTTTGTTAGTCACGCACCCCCGCCCCCCTAAGCCTTGTCTCCGCATAACTCTGCTCCGTTCACTGTCTGAGGCGTTGTCCTCCATCCCCAGCCGCGGGGATTGTCCAGAGGCCTATCCGTCTTCTTTCTTTTATGAGGAAAAGATGAAAGCGTGTGTGTGGGGGTTTCCAGTGGCAGGGATGATCGGGAGCCTCTGTGTGCTTTCCTGACCTTCCATGTGTGCCAGAGAAAAGTCCTCCTGTAAAATATTAAGGACTTGGAAAACTTTGTGCCTCTTTTTTTGGGCTTATCCTGAAAGCAGCAAGTTTAATTTGGGAATTTATTTTTTGTTGTCTGCACGTGTGGCAAGTGCAGGTGCTGGAGCGAGGGGTGGCTTAAGGAGAGAAAAAGGGATTAAGAAAAAACTCTTTAATTTGGTGCTGGTTGGTTTTATAATTGCGTAATTTGGTATTTAATGTCCTTGAATTGTCTACCACAATCTTTGTATTACAGGAGTAATACTATTTGTTGTGAAGAAGTGTTGTAAGATCTTGCTGCAGTGAAAAGGGCCAAAGGTAGAAAATGCTTTCTTGTCTCAGTGATGCTTTGTTTTGTTTTCTTTTCCTGCACTTTTGTAGCAATTCATGATAGGAAATTGCTGAATTGACCTAGGGTGAGCACTGGGACAGGTGTTGGGGTTAGAGTGAGAGTGGAAGTGCCAGCTTGTGGTTTAGATTGCAGTCCTTTGGTCTGTTCTAGGCCTCATTCTTCAGTGGGAAGGATCTGGCATCTTTCCACGCCTTTTTTTTTTTTTCTTTTAAATCTTATCAACCGTTCAGAGCATGCTACAGAATGCCTTTAGGGAAGCCGGCTATTTGCTGACTGCAAGTCAGGTGAAAGTACCCTCAAAATAATTCCCTGCGTGGATTGTTGGTTACTGCCAGCTTTTCTGTGCCTAAACAAACGTTCTCTATCCTGACCAGATATGCAGTGGGGAACAGGATGGAGTAGGTAGTACTGCAGAGAGCACTTCATCTTTCTGATTGTGAGTTTGGATGTATGAATGGGGGAAAAGGTTACTGTATTAATGGCTGTTTGTTGGCTGTGCTCTGGTCTGTGCAGTCAGGGAGAGGCACCTGCAATGTGGTGTCAGAGGCAGCACCCAAGGACAGAGAGTCTTCCGGTACACTCCATTACCTGAAGAAAAATGACTTCTTGTGGGCTGCATTGCATGATGGAAGTTAACTTGTGATAAAGTTAGGTGCAACTGAAGTACTGACTGTGCAGGTGTTGGGTGAGCGTTGTTAGACTTTGGTGGTGTGCTAGGAGAATGCTCATCTTTCAAGTTTTATAGCACTAATTTGACAGAGAAGTGCTTTCTGTGGAGAAGTGAAAAGGATCAGGCTAATTCTGTCCATAATGTTTATCTGAGTGTTAGTAAACTAATTCAGGATGGCACATTCATTTCAGTGTATGGATGTTCTTTATTTATCCAAACATAGGAGTTGAGCTCTGCTCACAAGATTGTGACTGGTGAAGTTTCTCCACCTTCACATGTCACTGCTTGTTTGGTGAGAGCAGTGGGTTGGAGTGTGCTCACTTCTACACCATTGCCCGTGAAAAGTGCAAGGGGCTACAAGTGTCCTCCATAGCACTGTAACTGCTTTATTTTTTAGGGTTTTTTTTAATTGAAACACAGATACTGTTTTTAAATACACATAAATTTTAAAAAGTTTAGTCCCTGTGGACAGCAATGCTAGTAGTTTGCCTTAGCCCTTATGTAGTGCGGGCCAAAGAAGTATTTCTGAACTTTTTAGGAAAAATAGGACACTACTGAAACAACACGAATTTGCTGTCTGTAATCACTATGCCCAGAGTGTATGTAAGTGCCAGGCTTTTTGCTGTAGCCTGGTCCTGTGCCCATTGTGTTGGAAGCGCTGGGTGGTCTGCATGCAGTTGGTGCTTAGGTGGCTGTGTGTCCACCTGCCCTTATAGCAGAGAGGAATAACTTTTGGGATTTGATAGGGAAGGAGCCTGGATCGTCTTTTCAGCCTAAAATCATCTCAAGAGCAAATGAAATAGTGGAAAGTTGTGAAACATTTTCAGCATTTTCACCTTGTTGACAGTACAGTCTATTGGGTGCTATTCGTGACACGGTTCTCCTGGAAAAGAAGATGAGGAGGTGGATGAACAGCAAGTATGTCTTATAAAGTCCCCTTGAAGTGGCTCAGACTACATCTAGGCTGTTGTGAACTGCAGCATGGGAACCTCTGAACTGTGCTAGCATCCATCTCTGAATTAGGATGAAATACTTCAGAAAGATAACAGACAGCATTTGAAGAGGTTTTCTTAATTCTACGTCTCCAAACCTCTCTGTAAATGTCTGCATTGTCTAGTCTGTTAGAAAAATGTCTTGTTTCACACAACTTGAAAATCAGGGAGGATTTTGGAATCAGAATTATTTTAGAATTGGCTATCTGGCTTCCATCGGTTGAGTTTACAAATCTTGGACATGATGTGCAACTTGCTTTCATGTTTACTGCCCTCCGCTGTTGTACAGAGCATTTAGTTCTGGAAGTTTTTAAGAGCTTCAGACAGTGAATCCCTTCAGGATAAAAGATCTGAAAGAGGAACAAGAGTTCCTTATAGCAGATGGCTTGAAGAAACTTCTGATTTTCTGCTTACATTGATTGAAGTGTTTTTAGCTAGCTTCAGAGTGGCATACATGTCAGTAGAAATAAGTCTTGTATCCGTATTGTAGGTTGTTGCAAATACTAGATAGAACTATTAAAAAATAAATAAAAATCTATCCAAAGTATGTGTGGCTCACATACCAGTGATAAACTTGGTTCATAAAATGCTGAGCTGTTCAGAATCACTGGCCATATGTGTAAAAGACTTTTTTTTTTTGCTTTAGGTTTCAGGATGTGGTGAACACTCCCATGGTACTTGGAGCGTGGTGCCCTTGGTAGTTGGGCAGTGCAACATATGTCATCTTTTATATAGCTCATATATTTTAGTCTGTCAGAGTTGGTTGTGCTAAGTGTTGTGAACAAAGATTGTTCTTGTCAGGTTTTAGATGATTTTTGATCAGTTGAATGTAAATTTAGCTCATAATTGGGTTATTGTTCTAAGGTTTAATCTGCCAACTGGGAGAGTACAGCCTGCAAAATAGGTAGTTTATATGATGAGGTAATGATTCTATTTTGCAGAAAATTCTTTAAAAGTTAACCCTTACATTCCTAAAAAGTTTTAAGTAATTTTCAGCACATTGTAAGGATGCAAATTCAGTCTGTTGTTTGGAGATTATTTATTTGTTTGTTTGTTTGTTTGTTAGGTACAGCTCAAATTTGTCTTTACATAGTGGAAAAAATTGTTTCTCTGAAGGCCTTTATTCCTGGATGTAGTGTAGGTAACTGGGCATGGACCAGTGGATAGCAGAGTAGCTGTGTATGGTATATATGATATACTGTAGGCCTCTACCTGAGCATGTGAGTCCTTGTGGCACCCAGAACTCATTGTTTTCAGAGGCCTGTCTGCATGCATCGCTCTGGGAGACCAGGGCTGTGGTGGACCATTTTTTTTCAGTATTTGGTTTGGTATGCATCGATATAAGATGGCTGCAATCAATTTCTTAAAATATACAAGATATTTAAGGTGAACCTATTTGAGATACAAAGCTATACAGAGCTAAGGGCTACTATTCCTTATGTGTCAAGGAAGTTTCATTCATATTTTTAATGTCTCAATTTTGTTTTCTTTCCCTTTGAGACAAACAGGATCTTTTAGTCTTGTGGGCAGGTGACAGCAGGCGCAGTGGTGAGGCACTGTGACATGACCATGAATCCAAGTTAATGCTCATGTCATCTAATTTTAGGACATGCAGCTTTGGTAATATCCTGTCATAGACGGATCCTATAGTTCTACCACACAGATAAATGCAGTGTTGTTATTGAGAGTTTTGTGTACAGAAAGACTTTTTGATTTTTTAATTCTAATCTCCCATTTTCCACTTCAGTCAGTGAAATGCAGTTTGTGCTGTGAGACAAGTATAGAGGCATATAATTTGAGTTGAGAATACATTACTGGTTAAAATGGCAAGACCATAGTATTTCAAAATTACAAAAATATCAAGAATTCTAAGTAAAGTATTGTTACTAGTGCCCCAACAGTCAGAATAGCTTTGAATATGCCTTTTTACTATATGCAATATTATATTTCAAGATAATGTAGTTGCAGAATAAACATTGTAAATCGGTGATTATGACTCTTCATACCAACCCTCAATTGCAATATCATTTAGGGGGAATTATGAATAAATACTTTTTGCCCCAGAGATAGTGAAACTTGTTGACAAAAACAATAAAGTTGGGCATACCTGCCAAAATAGCAGTGACTTCCCATTCACCTTTTCTGTGGGAATTACATTTTTGCACATGAAGAACTGATCTCACTCTGTTAGTTCATTTTTGTCCATAATACCATAAAACTAATTTGAGTTCGAGTCAGTTTAAAAAAAAAAAAAAAAAAAAAGCTAAATACACTGGTGTTTACCTCGGAGTTCTCACATGTTTTGTTTCCTTTTCCTTTGTTAGCATGTTAGAAGTAAACATGAAACCAACTTGCCTTATATTCAGATATATGAGTTTCATGCCACTAAGTTAACTCATGTTTTGGTTATGGACTGCAGGAGTCTGCTGTAGGTGCAGGACCCAGAAGTAGCATTTTGGAAAGTGGATATTTGTACTTGCACGTTGTGCACTTACAGCATGGCATTGTTATCTGATCTTTTAAACATAGGTGGATGGGAGTAGCAGGTGGCGAGTCGTGGGATATTGTATTTAGTTCCCTAATTTTGGCAGAGTGATTCTTATCTTACAGTGTTACTTTTTGTTGGAAACTTGGGGAGCAGCAATGAAGCGAAGCAAAATGGTGTTGCGGGAAAAGGATTAGCAGAATCCCAAAGTAGCTACAAATAATACACAAAGAAAAATAAATTAAAAGGATGTGAGATACGTTTATTGCTCAATAAATCTTCACAAAGATCTGAGAGACAAGAGAGCTATATCTTTGTGAGAAAGCTATCATTTTCTGTTAAGTCTCAGACAATGCTCAGTATTCAGTAAGAGATCCTCTCTTCTACAAATAACTGTTTGAAATTACAGATGTTTCTCGAGTCAGAAACCAAGTAGCAGCCATGTTTGCCATGACTGTTTGTGCCCTTTTACTACTTCTTGGTGTTGTTGCTGATAAAGGAAAGCTTCCAAAGAGAAAACTTTGTGCTTTGCAACGTAACATTACAGTGCACGCATTCACATATACAAATTGAAGTGGAAAATTTACCTAAAAATTATGGAGTTTTGTTTCTCTGGTTTTCCTTTGGATCATTTGTTAATCTTGAGATCAGTACCTTCTGAGCTGCCATTGACTGCAGAGTGATCTTAAGCCCAAGGTTCCTGCACGGTCCCTTCTCCCCAACCCAACCAATTGCTTAAGATTCATGTTCAAAATTGTACAAAATCAAAACAAAAGAATAGCTATTTCATAAAATGTAATCATAGGCCACTGATTGTTCACTGATGAAAATTGATGATGTTCACTGCAGAAAATTCATTGTTACTGGTAGATTAATATTAATATGATGACGGAGACCTTGGTCATATAAGCGTTTGTTTCAGGCAGACGTAAAAATGCATCAGCGTTGGAGCATACGTACTGATGAATCAAGTTTATTTTTCATATTTTTTTAATTAAATCTTTACATAGAACTCCCATATTAAAGGAAGACCACAGTTGCAGTTCATGTTGCCTATATAATTTTATGAAATATTCTAGTTTGGATACTTGACTGGAATACTCAGTGTCATGTTGGCATTTTTCATGTCTGTTAAATATCAGCTGTGTGAATACTGTTATTTTGCAAAGGTTTTTTTGTACATGCTGAATTTTACATTGCTGATCGTTCTCATTGAAGTTAGGGCAGTTTCCTACATACATGCTAATCCTTGAAGGAATTTACAGTGTACATGAGAAAAACAGAGGAAATATGGATAACATTTTTCTGTTAGTGACTTTTAGCATCTTACAGCCTGCATGTTATAGAAGGACTTAATTATAAGTAAAAGAAACAGGTAAAAGAGGAAGTGTGATCGTTATCAGCCATTTTCACAGAAACCAGACTGGCACAATTTTTAGCTTCGTGTAAATGTAGTTGAGGCTTCAGGACATTCCTAAGAACCAACCTTTCCAGGAACCTTTCCTTGAGAAGTGGAGTTCCAATGTCAGTCATCTTTCTTGTGCATGCTGATATTTGAAGATAATATAGCACACTGAGTAATATGGCATTGATACTAATGTTTTCTGGGTAAAAAGGAGAACTTTGATTTCATCAATCAACATAGCTTTCTGAAAACATTTCTTAGCTCAGTGTGGATGCAGGTGAGAGGAGTTGTATGCTCAATCATCAATAATTCCCATTGACTTCTTGGTCAGTCTGGCTAGAACATCATGTCAGGTTATTTAAAAGCTGCCGTATTAAAATCTTTTTTTCTTTTTTTTTTTGCAAAAGATTGTTTTATTTCACTGACATGTATTGCTGAAGGAGAGTTTGCAGTTGGGCTGGTGCTGCTGTGTACCTGGGGGCATTTCAGACTGGCTGTTGTATAGCAAGAAGCCTGGCTGCTATCAGTCCAGTAATTGCATCTTTCAGTTTTGTAGCTTTGTCATTATCACTTCTTCCATTGATGTGATGTAAGTAGACTTACAGGAAGTACTTGTTGTAAGAAAGATTCTTCCTTTTCCCGTGCGCCTTCCACTCACCGGCTCCTAGAAGGATTCTTTATAAAATCTCCTAACTTGGAAGCATACCCTTGACTTCTCTCTTATTCCAGACATGAGAGCTTCTCTTCTAATTCAGTGTGTATTCAGTTTGTACCTTTTAGGAAATACAGATTATTGGTCAAGTACCTCCAGGTGCCAATGCTATTAGATTTCCTATCCGCACTGGCATTCTTTATCTCAGTAGTTCTAAAAAAAGTTTTATAAGAGTAACCTGTTTACAGATTACAGTCCAAGTGTAAGCCTAACTTGAATTTCTAACTTCTAAAGCGGTGTAGCTTTCAATCAAATGAAAAGGTTTTTGTCCCTTGTAGCAGCACAGAAAATGGTGATAGTCACCAGCTGAAGGTAACCAGAGGCATAGATGCTCTGAGTCCAGGTGTGCCCAGAAACGGAGCAGCATATGCTCTGCCAGGGTAGTGTGTAAGCAGTCACGATGTTTCCTGGGCCACGGGGAAGGAATGGTGTCCAAATTTCTGCTTGGCTTCTCTTCCATGACAGTTGCCTTTCTTGATCAAACTAGCGTGTTTTGTAATACAGAATCTGGCAGTGGCTGGAGGCAGATCTCAAATGTCTTCTAGAAAGGAGCCAAAAATCACCAATTTTATGAGGTTGGAGGAAGTTATAGAGAACTTTGTTCTCCAACAATAATTAGATCTCGGTTTCTGCATTACGCAGCAAAAATTGTATTTATCCCAAAACTCTGTATTTCAGATTCTCTTTCATATAATAGCTGTACGCTTGATATTATGACATTAAAGCTGCTCTTTTTTGGGTCAAGCCTGTTCTGTCCTCTGAATGCCTCACAGCCTTCCTCTGCAGTGCTCTCTCTCTGGTATTTATCCAGAGCTCCTTCCTCACTTGCAGGAAAGAGCCACGTGTACCTGCCTGCTCATGTGGTGTTTGATGGAGGTAAGAGACCTTGAGGGGTGAGTTAATGGAAGGCCCTAGTGGTTTGCTGCAGAGTGCAAATAAGAGCTGGGAAATGCATGAATGAAAGGAGAAAAGAAAATTTGGGTGAGATGTGCATTAAGCAGAAGTCCAGGTATATGGCTCACACAGTGTGTGCCTGAGAGAACCGGTTATTTTGTTAAGATAATTTGGTGCAGCACCACTGATTTCAGTGGTGCAATATGAGTTTCACCTGCAGAAAATTTTCTCCCGACTGTCTGGGAATGAGAATATATAATGAAGTGTTTATGTATGAGTGACAGGGAGAGAGCGTGCGAGAGGGAGAGCGCATGCACACGTTTTCAGGCCTGATTGATTGTATGAAAAAAAAAAACTGGAGTTGAAAGAACATTATTTTAAATTAACATTCATTATCTTCACGCGTGAGATAACAGTTCACTTTGGCCAGATCCTAGCACTGTTATGTATCTTGAGCAGAGATTGCTTTTTCCTTGAACGAGGTTATTCAGTATAAGAACTGCAAAATGTAAGCTGCTTTTTGACAATAAAAATGTGTTGTTTAGTCACCGTGTATTAGAGTAATACTGCTTTATTTCTGTTAGGGACATGTGGATTTTTTTTTTTCAAGTAAATTGTTACATTTCTTTGAAATATAAAAAGTAAGATAAACCTTTCCTTGGCTCTCTGATCTCATGCTTCGAGAAGCCTGCAGCCATTTTAATTCATGCTGCATTCATTGATCTATCAGATTATTTAATCACATTGCAGCTAAGTCGTCTGACTGTTGGGCAGTGTTGAAGAGTTTTGTAATATCGTGGGGTTATTGGCTTCTAAATGGCACTTCTGCAAAAAGCAATGAAATATTCCTGTTAGCTTACAACAGTATAAGGGAAAGCACAATTGAATTCATAGTCTTATCATGCAAATTTTTTTTTCTGCACATGATCTAAATAGAAAAAAGTGCTCACTGCAGCAAAAAAAAAAAAAAAAGGAAAAATTATTTTGATCTTTCTTGGCACTTTGGCTTTAAGATACAGAGTTTTGCAACATTAAGTCATGTAATTAGGCATCAGCTTGCTATTACATGTTTTTATCACATACGTGGTTTGCGAGCATGAAAACAAAAACCACATTTAAAAATGATTACCATAAGTAACTTTCTAAAACTAAAAAAAACCCTCTAAGAATGGCTTATTCTTTAATTTTAAATATGATCGTGCAAAAAAAAGTGAGAAAAGCATACTTTATATATTCAGCAGCAGAAGGAAACTAATTTCCTAGACTATAAGTGCTGCTATTGTGCTATAGTGGAAGCACAATGATCTAGATACGTAAAAAGAGAAGAAATGTGGCAATAGTGTGTGGCAGTGGAAAGAGGAGAACAGAGATGTGATGCTCTCAAGTGTCTGGTGTTTACAGAGGGAGCTACTCCCAATGAAATAAACCTCTTCCTGGTATGCAGTAGGCAAGCATATTGTGTAAAAAGAGGTGGTAAATTCTTTGACAGTAGTGTGCTTGGCAACACTGGTTTTTAAAGGATTTCTCTCTTCAGTTAATTCCCTACAGAAATGAAAAGGAGAGTTCATGCTCTTCTGAGGTGTTGTTTTAGTTTGCCATAATGAAGGTGGAACAAGAAAGAAGTAAAGTTTCATACAAACATGGGCTTCTCCACACAGTGCTGGGATCTGTGCTTCCAGCTTGTTCAGTGAAAGCTTAGAGCCCAGAGATGGTAATTCCATCCATCTGCATCCCTTGGCATTTCCTTGTGCATTCCTGATGTATGCTCAAAGCTGAATCAAAGGAGTGGGTATGGTCATGTTAAATCTCTCTGTTACTGTACCATCAGGAGAGAGATTCTAAATGACGGTGTGTGTCAGTTGCTCATCTTTGTTGTTGAGTGCTCTTACTAAGCAAAATATTCAATGGTTTAATGCTCAGACAATTTTAATAGCTCCCCTGCTTTATTACACCAATCTATGACAATTTTGGTACAACTTCTTGTCCTGCTTTCATTTGGGCTCTGTAGGTTGTAATTTCTTTCTTCAAGTATTAGACAGTTTGTGCATATGAGTCTGACTGTAGAGGAGGAATTTGAAAGTTTTTATGAATGCTGTCCCCTGGCCAAGTGTAGTGAGGCAGTTTAAATGAGGATGTGATGTTTGTACTTGCTTTTGGGAGAGCGGTCCATAGGCGACAAATTCGAGATGAACATGCTGTGCCCATACTGCGTGCTTTTTGCCTGTTGACAGGGACTTTGGTCATGGAAGGGTAACTCAGCAAGTTTAAAAAAAACAAATAAACACAACATCATTGGTGTCGAAACCCAGCTACATGGCCAAGGAAAATGTAAGCTGAGTGATAAAAGAAACAAAAAAGTCTATTTCAGTGTGACATCCTTGTAGGTTTTCAGGGAGCTGAAGATGCCTACTGAAAGATGCTTCAAGGGTACGTGCGCTTTGCTACCGGCAGTGCAGGCTGGGTCCCACCTGTGCAGCTGGGGTTATGGGTGGTGGTGAAATGGCAGCCCAGGTCACCTTCCTGGTGGCGTGATGGCCAGGTAGTCGTCACTTGGATCAATAAAGTGAAATGCAAGGGTGCAGTGGTCTCAAACCTGTTCATACCTACCTCACTGAACTTCGGAAGCACAAGAGCTCTTGACAGTTTGAAATTACAGCCCTTTGTTTGAGCTTTACTTCAGAATTGAATTGAATTAATGAAATTAATTGTGGAGAGCAGCCTGTAACTGTGGTTGCAGGCACCCATACTGCTGGCACCATGGTCTGCGTTGCCGTGGTTTGCCTTGCATTCCAATGACGACCTTCACTTCCTACGTCTTGGTCTACTGCAAGCTGCAGTGCAGGTGTTTGTTAACGAGGCTTCTGCACCCTTGACAGGTACACTAGGTGATGGGAAGGAGATAGCTTATACTGTACTGCTTTGAAATTTTGTTGGAAGTATGTATTTGTGTTGTTATGGTTTTGACTCATTAAATTAGCTTAGTGATCCGTTGGCTCTTTCCACAAGAGTGAGGATGCCTCTTGTCCTGGCCCAGTTTTGTATAGTTGCATTCTGACTACCCACATTTCTGTCCAGTTTCATCTGGTGTTTGCTATTGTTGTATATTTACATAGTAACACATATTTACTTGGCAGTTTACAAGCTAATAGCAGAGGCTGAACAAGTTAGAAAAATCCCCACTTCCAGTTAAATTCAGTATTTGTGCGTGAATGAACAGCGTGGCATGATACAGTACAGAGGAAATACAAAGTAGCACTTTGAGACATATCATTGAGAGGAGAGGTGGGTCTTCAGAATTTACGAAATGAAAGAATGCAATCCGTGAAGTGCAAGTGTAAAAGAAGAAAGCAAAAGGCTGATGGAGAGTAATGAGAGAAGTGAAAACAGCGTAGATCTGGAAGGGACAAGGAAAGGAACGTGGGATGAGGTATAGTTTGAGAATGCTTTGCTAGAAGATGCTCCCCTCAGAAAGCTGGTACGCCATGGGTTAAGTTGCTAAGTAGTGCACACTGTTAAATGTTCGCTATATTGTGCAGCAGAAGTGGACATAATTCACTGGTTGAAGAAGTAATGCCCCTCTGTATTGTGGTTAAAACTATATATTTTTTACAAGGTTATTCTAAGAAAATAAGATTCAAAACAGTAGATGCTGGCATTCTGCCCAGCGTGCGGTTCACTCAATGATAGCGGTTTGATACACAGCTTTACAACATGACTCGGGCACACATCTTGCCTGGGTATCAGCAAGGAAGAGGGTGTCCATTTATGTGGCATTGTGTGCACAGGGCTGGGATTTGGTCAGTCACAGACCTGCACATGGCATGTTCCACCTACAGAGGCGTGTTTTATCATTTACTACCCAATGTCTCACAATTCTGCTTAAACTATAATGGGGACAACTTGCTGCAGAGTAACAGGTAGGGGAAAAAAGAACCCAAGCCACATCCTGTTGTGAGGAGTTGTTCTGTAGAAATATGAACTCGCAGAGCTCTGAGGCATTAAAGCTGCAAGCTGAATCTTAAAAAATGATTAGTATTAGTAATCAATTTTAACCTGGAATGGATTTCCAGAGTTCAAAATAATCCAGTATTAAACTGTGTAGCATAACCATATCAGACTAATATTTACAAGAACTCTCCCAGTGTTTTTACAAAAATACTTATGTCTGCATGAAGTGACGATTCATGCACAGCCCAGATGTACCCCATCTGACACAGACATTAGGAGTGCATGGAAGAAAGTTATAAACAATTCTCATTTGGAAAAGGCAAGAAATACCTTTTTGAATAGTACATGTGAGTGAAATTGTACTCATCTTGACTAAATTGTCTACAAAAGGAGATTTGTGGGTTTTGTTGTTCTTTTGGTTTTGAGAAATGGAAAAAAAATGGTTTGGAAACATTTTGGAAATATCTTGGAATTTGCATAGTAACATTGATGTTTCTCATTGTTAGTGATTATTTTTATGTGACTTCAATTGCTAATAAAAGTAGCACACGATGTACTGTTTGAGGGCATTTGTACAAAAGCAAGATGATGGGATGGTGTTTACACTCTTGAAAGTTGTTATTTTTATTTTGATCTTTTTGACATCTTTTTGGATTATCTAGCTTGGCATTGTTTTAGAATTTCAACAAAAATATTTTTCACTTCAAATCATACATACACAATAGTATCGAACTTTTAATCTGTTATCTAGCAGAACTATACTGATTACTTATTCTGTTGTCCTTTATTTCCTCTGTAACCCAGCTTAAATAATTTTGCCTATTTTTCCTGCACCCAGCCCTCTGAGAATTCCATCATGAGCCTTTGTAACAATAGTCAGCTTCTGTGATGTTTGAAAACCAGTCCTTCAGCCCTGTCTGTAGGGCAGACAGATCTTACCAATTCAGCAGCCTATGTCCAGTTGGCTTTTTTCTGTCACTCTTTTTCATGGAAATAGGCAGGAGTACTTCAGTGAGGAAAGCCATCCAGAACCCACATGCTGCCTATTCTGGGAATGAGGTCTTTGTGGCTTCTTAATATTTTTTTCTTTTGTATCGTTTATTAAAGTTGCTATGGAATATCTGCTTAAGGCTAAAAGAGTTTGGACTCGCACTTAGCCCCACGAAGGCATTGTGCTTGGTGTTTACTACTTCTGCTTTTATCAAGGTGACTTTTTCAGAGGCTTTTGCAGGAGATAGATGCATTCTTATGAGTGACTTTCATTTTTCTGCCTAAAATGATGGCAGAATTATACTTTTTAATCAGCAGATTTTATTTATTCTGCAAGCTTTATTTCTGGTCTTCTGCCTCTAAAGCAGAACTTGATTTTTACACTTCTATGTCAGGTGAGCTTCTACTTCTGTATTCACACATTCAAACATGTCAGGCTACTCACGCATGTTTCTGAAGGGTTTAGCAGTTCAGCCATTTCCACATGGACTGTCAGAGTTGATTGGAGGCCGTGTCAGGGTTTGCTGTTGGACTGCTGAGATGCATCTCCTGCTGTTACTACAGAGTAATTCTCCAGACAGAGCACACATAAGTGGCATTGCTAGGAACAGCTGAGATGTTGGAGAAGATGCTGTCTGAAGCTCCATCCTTACCTTCACCATGTGCTGTAACATCACGCACACCTGTGTGTTGGTAAAGCAGTAGTTGGTGGTGCAGGAGTAGTTGTTTAAGTTACTGTGCTCTAAACTATGCTTGCGCACTATCACTCAAAAAGAAGAAAAAATGGTGATTTGGTATGTATAGTTCACATTCATGCTTTCTTGGCTCATTCTCCCCCTCTATGTAAGACTAGTTTTAAGTGGAAGAACATACATATACCTCGTTGGCTTGAATGCACCCGAAGAATTTATATTTCAAAGAATTCTGCTTACTTGTAAGCGACCTCTCTTTTTATTTTAACCGTAAATTTAAACTTTGTCTGAACAATGAATGTGCTTAGAATAATGATGTGCTTATTAGGTTGAAAAAAGAACAAGCTTTTAATAGGAAAAAATTATCACAGGGCAGGCAGCAGGGGATTTCATTAGCATTTATAGATTGCTAAACTGCAATTTAAAAGTCACATTTCCATCTAAAAATTTTTTCCACAATAGTCATACAGGGAACATTAAAAAGCATCTCTTTAGTCTGTTTACCATTTTTCAGTGGTGTTTAAAGTCATTAAAATTGCAGAAATTGTCTGCGCAGGGTACACCACTTAGCTGCCATTGGTCTTAGTGGGAGTTCAGTATATTCATAAATATTTGTTCTGAAAATCATACCACGTATGGACCTGACCTCTGTCTTTGGACATCTTTGAAAATCTGGCCCTTAGGACAGTTAACTGCGTTCCCTGTGTTGTTTGACTGTTTCTGCCTTATCAGTTCCTCTTTTACTCTGCTTGGGAAGGTCCATCAATCCTGAGCAGGGTTTTGTCGTCATTCTTGCTTGTGCAGTTCATCTCTGTCAAGAGACAGGCTGACAGAAGAGACTCGGCCTTGTTTTTTCACATAGTATTGTAGTTCTTTTCTACAACAGCGTAAGTAGTTCTTAGAATAATTATTTTCAACCATAAATGTTTAAGTGCTACAGAAGGATTAGTGTAATTAGCTTTGCATTTGGAAATGGCAGTGCAGAGATGTGCAGTGACGTGCCCGCAGTTAGCAGCGCAGGAGGAAGCGGTACCAAGTTTGAAGCCCCTCAACTGCAGCTTTCGAGTGCTTGATCTGTCCCTGATAAATACCCCGACCACAGTCTTCTAAATGTAATGATTTGGTGCTTAAGCAGCATGAGTCATGTTCTGGGATGCTGGCAGTGTTTCTTTGTGATATTTCCGTTTCGCGTTCAGCTTCAGGGGCTCAGCGGGGGCTTTTGGTCTGGTTGCCATATGAAGTTCATCAGGGGTGATGAGCAAAAGCAGCTTAATGTGCTCATGTTATTTTTATCTATGTTAGAAGTTTGCAATGGAGACTATTTCTGTTTTGCATAAAGACAGCAAAATAATGCATTGAGCTGTAAGCTAACTGGAGATGCCCAGAACTCTTTGCAGCAGAGTAGTTCTAACTGTTGGATGTCATTCTTTTGATTTCACTGGGGTAGAGGTTTGCTAGAGGGCAATTCCTCCAAGGGTCAGCCAACATTTCCCTCAGAACCCCCAAACTTAGGATACATTTCCCGCTAGGGTTCTAGGATTCCTTCACTTGGGCACAACCAAAAGGCTCCCAGAGAAAACCTGGGATTCTTCATGTTATCTTCAAAGTAAGATTCTCAAAACTCCTCACAGCACACTGAGTCCTTCTAGACAGAGCTTGATTTAGAGAAAGAACTGATATCTATGGTTATATTAGGTTGGAGAGCAACTGGTTGAAACTTGAAGGTCTTCTTGCAAAGTCAGTACAAATATATAATCTTCGTCACTTTTATTTGCTGTCTGTTTATATTAGCTAGGGCTGTGAATTAGATGTTGACATTTCTGTAATGGTCCAGCAGATAGGCTGAATGCTGTTACTTTTGTTACCTTCTCTGTCCTTAGCTCATCCCATGTCTTTGAATAGCTTCCTGTTATACTAGGGGAATTTGGTAAACATGTCTCCAGTCAATCGCTGTGAGTTTGTATGATCTCTGTAATAAATATGTCTAGAAAGAAGTGACTGTGGGAAAAAAAAGTAAAAAAAGCCACTTACGCCACAGAACAGTATGGACATGAGGATGACAGTACAGGGTGAATAAATACAGACCGGGAGTTAGGTTGTAGTTTCTAATCATTAGCATTTGAGATGGAAAAACCTGTCATGGCTACGTTACAGATATGCCATATCATGCCTGTTTTTCAGTGTTCACTGTATTGGGCAAGCATGACCAAACTTGCTCACTATATGGATTACACACTCAAATTCCTATACAAGAGCCAAAACCCCCCACACCATGTGGTTTGGAGAGCAGAGCGTTCCTGAAATGCAGGTTTGGACTCAGCACTGAATGCTGGGTCAGTGTTTGATGCAGCAAGCCTTATTGACTTGTTACTTCCAAATCCAACAATTCGGCTTTATTCAACCACTGCTGTGCCAGTGTGGTCCTGCTGAGTTTTGTGGCCAGAGCCTCACAGGCTGCACTTGAAGGGTCTGAGGCAGGAGTGGTTCAGAAGCTGTGCAAGAAGCAAGGTTGTGGCACCTCCGAGTCAGGCAAGAATAGCTCACTGGGTTTTCTGAAATATTTGCCATTCATGCTGTCTCACTTAACCTGAGTACGGTTCTCTTTAGCGCGATTTCCTCCTGTACAGCAGCAGTATCAGCACTTCGTTATGTTGTGAGGCATTTGGGGTATAAATGAGTAGGGGGAAATTTCTTGAACTGCTAAGGCAAACACCTCCATTTTGTTGTGGATACATGTTTGTTTTTAAGGCCAGAAGCCTAAGCTGAAGATAAAATGCTAATACTTGTAGCTCTAGAACAATAGAAAATTGGAAGTAAGAAATAATGTGCTTTTTTTTTTTTTTTTGATGCAGTGAATAGAAGTAATGTGGTTTTAATAAAAAAGGATGTGAGTGTAGAAGTAATAGGCAAGCAGATTTAGTGCACTAAATTGTTTAATGGCTCTCTAAATGTGGCTGGAACTTCAAGTTGATGATACCCCGGTAGTAGCAGGAAATGAGACTGTGCTTAAGCCTTAGAAAACGTGGAAATGCTTGCTACTGTGACTTTTGGGTTAGTTTTTTAAAATGTTTTACAATAAAGGTAGCAAATTTTGTACTTAGTAACTGGATGAATGTTATGTTGCAGTTGAGAAACTTGTAATAACTTGGTAAAGAAGTAACATCATCTTCCTCAAGAGAGAAATCTTCCTTAAAATCTTCAGCAAGAGACAAGAAAGTCTTGCTAGCAATTCCCTTACCAGCACTCCTGTGCAGTTTCTTCATTGAGGGTGAACGTGTAAGTCAGCTCTGGGAAGACGGAAGCATGTTTCAGCTTATGTTTGCATGCAGTCCATTCTTTACTATTTGCCATGACATCAGAAGTTCTCTTGTCATCCGTGAGCTGAGACTCTCACTGAGACTGCTCACTGCTATAGCATCTGGAATTGTCCTCCTTTTAGAGAACTGAATGTTGCATTTTTTACAGGCCAGTTGATGAATGTCAGTACAGAAAGGACTTGTCCTATAAAACAAGAGCCATGCATTGGGAACACCCTCTTATATTTCTTTTTTGGGCAGTACTGAACAGAATTGATGTTAAACAGGAATGCCTTCTTCAGTTTTCAGTCATAGAGTCCTAATACCCAAATTTCAAGAATGACCATCATCATCTGAATATAAGGTGGATTTTTTTTTTTCCATCTTAGAAAATGAAGGCAACTTATAAACTGCTAAAAATACAGCTATGATAACTTTTTAAAAGTGAAGTTAAGACGCTTTCCTGGTGTCACAGTAGGTCTGTAGCACTGCCAAGAACTCAGCTTTGACATACCTGCGGGACAGACCTTCTTCAGCAAATGTATTTGCTGCGCTGTTCAAGCTGGCTGTCAGCAGCCAGCCATGCATTGTCATTTCTGCTTAAAACAGGTAGGACTGGCATGAGAGACAGGAGGCTTAGTACCAAAATAGCATGCCCAGCCTTTCTACAGCTCAGCTTTTCTGTTGCTTGGACTTCTAGTGGATTCTTCCAGTGTTTATCCGGTCAGGCAGTCTTTAATTCTTTCTCAAAAAATAGTTGTGTGGATTTTTGTCTCTTCCTTTTCTGAAGAAAAACATAAGAAAAGGTAGATACAGAGGGGAAAAAAACCAAAAACTTTTATCTACAATTGTAAATTACTAAAAGCAGTGATTTTAAAAAAAATAAATTGATAAAATGGAGGCAATATAATTAATTTCCATATTTCCTCATGAAGCACGTATGAAACAGCAACTAAGTCACCGGATAATAGCAGTTTTAAATAATCGAATTTGCTTCTATTATGTACTTCTGTTGCTTTTTCTTTTCTGGCTGCTAACTGTGAGCAACTGAAAACACAAGTCGGTTTATTTTTCATTCCTTGTAATTAGCGTTTTCGTGTTCACTGTGTGCACTTAAACATTCATAGCAGTTTTTGGGTGATTTAAAATACAACGTTTTTAATGTATTCATTGATACTACGAAAAACTTCGGCCTCTTTCAAATGCTGACAAATGAAGCTTAAGCTGCTGCTGCCTGAGGAAGGACTTTTCTGACCCTTTCCTATATCCCTACCGCCTGTGTATGAAACACAAAAATAAGAGGAAATGAGGACCACCAAGAACATGAGATGAAACGCTCTGTGTCCTTTTCCCACGATTGCAGGAAACGAGATACAGAGAGGAATGGGAGGATGTCAGGGAGGTGGCCTATAACCCTTGAAAATGTACAGCAAATCAGCTGGGCAACTGAAGGGCCTCTTGGTGTGGGAAAGGGGCTGCGGTAGCTGAAGTCACCAGAGGAGTACACAGAAGTGTGACCACGTAGGACAGCAGTGAGCAGTTACAGGCATAAAAAGCTGAAGGGTACAGAAATTGCCTCTGTGTGAGAGATTACCTGAAGAAAATTAAGTGCTCTTTCCTGTGTTTGCTTCTTTGGTTTTTTTTGTTTGTTTGTTTGTTTGTTTGTTTTTTGAAAATAAAGATTTCCAGAAAAATACCTAATGGAGTAGAAGAGAAATCTGACTTTTTAAAATATTCCTAGAGAAAAAATGCGTTCGGTCCAGTACTCCTCTGTAGGATGAGATTTAGGAAAGGGAAAGCAGAATTTTGTGTGCAGGTTTTTATAGTGATAATGTGGTGGTTGTGGAAGATTCTGAATGTCTTTATCTGGCTTAAAGTAGATGTGCGCTTGCAGCATCACAATCATTTTGGAAGGCATTTCATAGCGGGAGTTAAATTTTAGCTGCTACAGTCTGCTTCAGTCCCTTTCAGAATTACTAAAAAAAAAACAACCAATCTTGCAGCTAGATACCTGATACCAAGCAGACTTTTTTTTTCTTCAAGAGAAAAAAATAAGTGCCTCAATTTTCTGTGCAGTTGTGTGTTTATCATAGAAATAAGTCCAATGCAGAATACGTATAATCCTTCGTGTCACGATGGTTATTGTTTCATCATCTACTACCACCTCTGCTATAAAAGTGCAAAGTCTCTTTATTAGGCACTTTGGATACTTTTTTCAGATTGGGCAATTCAAAGATATTGCATGAGGGAGAAGCAATTGATGTGATGTGGCTGCATTCTTAAGCTGTAACAATGATAAATTAGTAATGTTGCCATAGGAGTTTGCAGTGATTTTGCTTTTGATATCATTTGAAGAACTGGTATTTCTTAAACTTGTTTTGTTCTTCACATAGTGTAGAAATGTAATAGTGTGGTTCTGTGCAATTCTGAGCTGAATTATGACTGGATTTGTTCCTTAGCCTGGTTTACTGGAATACATTAATGTATAGATACCAAATATAATTTCTTTTCTTGTCAGTGCTGGACATTTGTATTTGATTTATATTTACTGACCCCAAATCTTGTAACAATAGAAGCAAACTTGTTCAGTAGCTTTCTTTTTGATCTTTCTTTTTATCTTTTATCTTATTCGCAGGGGCTGTTGACCGTCGTCACATGGGAGGCTTAAGGGCTGTCACCTGTGATGAAATGTGAAATGTCTAATGTTTTTTTTTTTTGTATATCAATCCACCTGATTTGCTCCTGTTCTGAAAATAGTATTTCTTCATCTTTGTTATTTTTAAATGAGTTTCTGAATTCTTAGAAGAGAGCATGTAACAGAAGCTGAGGATGGAACCGAAACTCTACTTTTCTTAAAATCAAATCATTTAGAATTCATTCCAGAACTTGTGATTTTTTTTTTTCCCTCATGCAGCCTTTTAAAATAATTTCTGTTACTGCAGTTTGGGTAAAGCTCTGATGTGGAATTGCATCTGATCCTTTGCAGTGAAGCAAGGGAAGAACAGGAGGAGAGGTTGAGCTGGGAAATTTCTCTCTGCTCTGATCTCAGGCAAGCCACTTGACCTTTCAAAGGCTTAATTTCCCCTGCTTTACGTTGTGGGCTTGATATATGTCCAGTGTTACAAAGTTCTTCAGGTCATCTAACAAAATTTCCAACTTCTTTAGGATGCTAAAAACTAGGCTAGAAGAAACAGTTTACTTGGTCATTGAGTCTTAGTGTTTCTTTGCAAAAGGTTGTCTTTGAACTTCAGAAATGAAGTGTTGCTCTGAGGTTTGGATAATGCTTTGTAACTCAGTTTACTCAGCATCCTATACAAGACTAGTACAATGTATTTGGCCAAATGCATCCAATTATGGTTTGAATTGTGGGATTTTGTGGTAGAATTGGCTTGCGGATGTGAGGTGCCAGGTAGAGTGGTGCTGGATGATGTTTTGTCATGGAATTAGCTTGTACTGAGTCATCCTGTGAAACGTTTCTTTTGCCAGTTTCTACCTGTTGGTGGCTACTGTTACCATCTCATCACCACTGGCTTCTTGAGGATGCTGGCTTCTTGCCAGGCTGCCGCCAACGGAAGCATTTTGCATGCCCCGTCCCATGGAGTGCTCTCCGTGTCCCACCGTGTCACTGTCAAAGCACTTCCTTCACCAGGATGAGAGCTTTTCTTTTCACATCTGTCTTAATGCTTTAGTGTGATGGTAGGTATCTCAAGAGCATCTCTTTCCCTCTCAGAATGGTTTGGGCATGCCCTCTTTGGTGCAGGTGTGAACAGAAGCAACAGCACTACGCTTGCGGTGCTGCTCTCTGACTGTGCGGTCAAGAGAACTGTTACTCTTTGTGCTTAAAATGTTATGAATGGCAGTTTTTGCCCTGAACAATTTATTTGAAGTAGACATCCAAGTGCTAGTGGATAAGCTTTTTAACTAATCCAGAGCTTTGTGTTAGTAATTAAAAAAAAATGAGTGGTGCCAGTTTTCATCAGAACTGAAAGTCACTGGAAGCATAATATATCAGAAACATGTAGCACCTAATTTTCCTCATCCAAATTCTTTTCTCAAAACTGGAATGTGTACCTTTTTATAGATAGATATGTTTTATAAGAATTTTTGCTTAATTTATTCTTTAAAAATAAAATTGAATACTGTTAATTTTAATACATTATCACTCAGTTATGAGGAGAAATCAAATGCCAGATGCAAACCAATGGACAACTGCGTGGTGTTGAACATATTTGTACTTGCAAAGCAACTTCTATAAAGTTCTATAAAGTACAAACTTCTATAAAAAACTTCTATAAATGGGGAAGGTCAATTTTCTTACCTAGTATCATCTTAATCTTTTGCATATTGTGGATAAACGAGGCATGCACACAGCAGGTTTCTGACTCTAGGAGAGTGCAGCCGTCTAGGACACAACTTGGTCATGTTGAACCTCATTAGCTTCACGTGGGCCCAGTTTTCAAGGGTGTCCAGGTCCCTCTGGGTGGCATCCCTTCTATTGTATCAACTGCACCATTCAGCTTAGTGTCATCAGCAAACTTGCTGAGGGTACACTCACTCCCACTGTCTAGAGCAGTGATAAAGAGCACGAGTCCCAAACCTGACCCCTGTGGGACGGCACTCTTCACCTGCCTCCACCTGGACATAGAGCTGCTGGTGACAACCCTCTGGCTATGACCAACCTACCAATTCTTTATCCACCTTTATAATGCAAATCTTTAAAGGTTCTTTTTTTAAATCAGGTAAATACTTGTAAACACGAAGTCAGAGACTCTGTGAGTATGTGTTTTGAGGTGTACATCTGTTGGTCATCCTGCAGCAATCCATAAATACTTCTACAAGTCATAGATGCACATACACAACCGTTAGTCACTTTGTGTTGCATATTTGGCAATCAGTTGATTGAGTCACTGAAGTATTTTTTTGAAATCTCAGCATGTTTAGAAATGTCAGTTCATAACTCCATACCCCTGAAATGTGGCCTCAACTCCCACTGCACCAGGATCCACCTCTAGTCATAAATAGCTATTGCAGGTTTGTCTACTTTTCTAACTGTAGCATTTTAATGAGTTTTAAAATAATCTGTCTTCACTGAAGTCAAGCTTTGATTATAAAACATCACCTTGTTAACACACTTTTGCCATTCTGTTGAATTTTTTTTAATGTAGGGAAAATAAATTTTGTTCAAATTTACCACCTGTAGAGGAAATCTATCCTGATGCTGTTTTTAGCTCAGCTTTGCAGTGTATTTGTGTGCAAACATGTCAGATAGTATTTTCCAGTGTTTCATTATTGTGCAGTACTTCAAAGGATTCCCTTGTATCGTTTCATGTATCATGCAGTCCCCAAAAAACTGTTTGAATATACATTATACATACAGCAGAGGGCTAATTGTATTCTGCTGCATTGGTAGCCAGAAGGTCAGGCACTAAAATTAATGTATTTCTGAATAATTCAAATTTTATATCAAGGTTGATTTTTCATGGATGCTTCTCAAAGCACCACGCTGATTTATGGCTGATGTATTACATTTTTTTCCCTGTAAAAACAATGAGGGCCTGTTCCCTTCTCCTCACAGGTAGAGGCATGCCATCTCAACATACATACCTTCAAAAATAATAGAAAGCAGAGGTGGAATCTTGGACTCATCTCAAATGTGTGCAGGAATTCTACAGAATTAAGAAAAGTTTGAAAGGAATCTAATGGAGATCTTTAGGTCAGATTGGTTAACTTTTATTGATACTATCAATATGTGCATCTGAAATAATTTTGAAAGAATCTTTAAGTAATTGATTCTTTTAAGGAAAACTTTGTATGTTAGCTGGGTTCCAATACATTTTTATTTCTCTATGGAGAACAGTTGAGAATAATTGTCTTTGGATTAATTGGTTTTTGAAGTCTATTCAATGATACAGAATGGATTAGAAGAGAGATTACTAAAGCATAAAGACATGAAGTTTTTTTCTGTTTTTTTTTTTTTTTTTTTAAGAAGGAATTCTTACCTTCTCTCAACTACAAAATGATTTTCTCATAAGAAAACGTCAAACAAACTAAAAAAAAGTAAAATTACCCATAGCAATGTAGTTCCTCTTCTTTGACTTTTCTCTTGTTAGAAGAACAGCAGTAAAGGAGAGAAATGGCATCCCTTCTCACATCCTCTGCTTCCATTTTTCACAGGGGAATAGTTTTGTTTTTCTTGCGCTCGTTTTTCATGGGTATTAACTTGTTCTGTAGTGTTCTTTACAGTTTGACCTTTATTTTATGTTTTGCTTTGGAGTTCATCAGAGTGGTGATACAACTGAAATGCAGTTCTGCAAGATTATTTTAATTGAATGTTTGAGTAACTCTATGTGCTGCTGTAATGAATTCAATTAACTTGATCTGGAACTTGGAAAGACTGTCCTATGTAGATTTCATAACCAAAAAAGTGACTGTAACATTCTGTTGAACAGATCTCAGATCACAGTTCATTTGCTTTTGGCTTTAGGGAACTGAAGTGCAGCTGCACCCTGTATTCCTGCTGCTGAAGTATTTCTTCAGACATCCTGCTAGAGCAAAAAATGACAAGTGACATAGTTACTGCTCTGAGAGTCACAGTCTAATGCTGTCCTAGAGGAATGTCCTTTTGAGTTATGGCTATTTCTTTTCCATACCTGCTTACTGTAGTCCTGGCTTAGCACTGGATTGTATCACATCAGACAAGCCTACGTGGATATGGTTAGTAGATCTTCAAGAATAGCTCCATCACTTTTGTGCCGTTGTCTAGATTTTGTTTTTTTTCAAACTCAAGAGGATGAAGAATGAAGGGCTGATCAGGAAAGCTGTGCTGGATTAACTGTGCAGGGTGCTGGTGTGATCAGCTCTCCTCATTCCTCCCATACACCTGCACGTTTGTCTGTCCCAGCATAAGGATATTCTATGGGACTGCTTTAGTTCACCTTTATTTGCTTAGCAGAGAGAAGCCCTGCTTATCTAGGCAGTTTTTTTTGCTAGTGCGCTTGCATGCGTGCTTGCATGCAGGAAGGAGCAAGCTTGCTATTTGCGTTATAAGCTGATGAAAGTTTCTATTGCAGACCAGTTTTTGTTGCAGCTTTCCAAGAGCAGCATTCCTCTCCTTTCTGGGGAATACCACCCGCTAAATGACACAGAGTACTGAAGCAAAAACTATGTATATGTGAGACCTAAAACCTGTAAAGGCAGCAAGAAAGAACAATCTGTCATTTGAGACATCAGACGAGACTGATTTTATTTTTTAAACGTCCATTGGACTTGTTCTGAGACACAGCTGATTGTGACAGAGAGCCTTACCCGTTGTCTGTAATTCATAGTCTGTGACAAGTGGAAAGAAAAGGAGCAGCTGTAGGAGGGGTTTGCCCGTGGGTGTAGCCAAATCCTCGACAGCCAGCCACGCTGGTTAGTGAAAGGTAATGTTTGAGCTGGGCCATAAACCTTGGAAAGGCAGCCATAGATCACAATTAAGGGTGTGCGTTTCCTCGGTGGTGTAACTCCTCGGAGATGGAGGCTGTAACTGTTTACCAAAGCCCATTTTTTGTCTTCAGAGAAGCGTTTAGGAAACCTGAACCGGGACTTATTGGGCGTATCTGTGGGAGACAAAAAAGGGGAATTGTTGGTCGCCAGGCAGCACTGACAGGCTGGCTGCTGTGGTCAGAGAAGATATTTAATTTCAAAGGATAAACTGCAGGATTCATTTTTTTTTTTCTTTTTTTATCTGAAGTTGAGCTTATCTGGTTTATGCCTTATCTAATTTAACTTATGAGAATTGTAAAATCAGCTATGTTAAGCAAACAATTTATTTTGTTTTAATTCCAGTTTCTCTTTGTTTTAATAAACCTTGGGTTTTGTTAGGATTACTGTTGTGTGGGTAATTTCACACAGATGTCTCCAAAGAGCAGGGAAAAATCCATAACTCTTTAAGAGAATAGCTGAAGGGAAAAGGATCTCTGGAGCTGCTTTTCATTCCTGCGCAGCCCTGGTGGCAGGGCTTGGATTAACGTGGTGGGTCAGGAAGTCTGGCTGCAGCTGGCAGGCGCAGGGACAGCACAGGAGCCGAAGCAGAGACAAAGAGCCAACGGTTTAGGCCTTTAAAATCTGAACTTTGGAAATGTTGAAGTCGTATAAAATGTAGGACTACTAAATAGCAGAGAGGTGGTTGGACTAGATGGTCTTAGCGGTCTTTTCCAGTGATTTCTGTGAACAGGTCCTCTCTGTGACGTGGTTGGGATGTTTTCATCTTCGCTTGTTTTCTTTTTAAATGCTGTTCTGGGATGCATAGTGATGTGAAATGCGAGGCACAACGATCAGATGGTGTTTTTCTCCTTCTTTTCCAGCTTTATAAAACAAGATCAAGAAATCAGATATTTTAAGAGTCGCGTGTAATTTTATGAGGTATAAATACTGTTTTCAGACAGCGTGCATTTGGCCTGTAGACTTCACTGTGGAGGTCATGCAGTTAAATATAGTGGTTCAATTTTCAAAAAGGGCTTCATAATATAAAAGCTAATAACAGTGGCAGCAAAGCATGCTTAGAGACAGGTAATCAAATCTCATGATTTAAGACATAAGCGCATTACCTGAGAACATCTGAAAAGCCCTCATTCCTCTCTGTCACCTGCAAAGCCTTCTGCAATTAGCAAGGTTCATTGTGGGTATTTGTAGCGTCTAATTTATTTGAAGCATTACTACCAGCAATCGTTAGGGAGAGGATACAGCCTTTGTATTTCACCATATATCAAGGGCTGTCGCGGAGCGCTGCCCGGCTCTGCTTGGCTGTGCTGCTGAGTTACACCAGCCTGCTCTCAAACAAAAGAGCCCGGTGACGTGGGGCTGCTGCCGGCTGCGGGAGCACCAAATTGGTTTTACATGCTGCTTTGGGATTTAGCTCAACTCTGTATTTTGTCAATTGGTTGTAGTTGGTGGAAAAAAAACCCCGAACCCTGCATTTCCAAGCAGCAGGACCTGTGAGGAGTACATGCAGAGTTGTATGGAACTTGAGCTCATCATTTGAGAGTGAAACCTTTAGGTAGGAATTTAGATACTCTTTCTTTAGCATGTTGGGAAAGTAACATGTTTTAACAGATAGAACAAAGTAATGTTTCCTCCAAATAAATCAGAGAAAGAGACAAAGGCTTCCAGGTTGAAGGTTGGGATCACAGTGTTGGACTGATCCTAAATGACTCAACGTGCTTTCCCCGCGCCCTCTCTAAAGGGGACTCTGTGTAGGGACCAGGTCCGTGCCAGGGCTGGCTCTCCTTGCTGTGCTGCTCACCCGCTTCTATGGAAGGAAGCTTGTACCTGCGTTTTCAGCTTTTTTTCTGATCTGTTTTACATTTTGTACATTTCTGTGAGCTCCATAAAAGTCAAGGTCAAACTGAAGAAACCCTCATGAATAACGGGAGATGTTCAAATTGTTAAAGACAGAGACATCAGTATTAAAGTTTTCCATTACTTATACGATTGCAGCTTCTTTTTATTGCACTTCTTAAACTGCTTGGAGGTAGTCACAGGACGTGCATATAGAATTCAGGACTGGCTGAATAAATTCGATGGGCTGCGTGCTGAGACAGTCACGGGGGTGACTTCAGCAGTGCTGCAGCATTTGGGTTGAAGTCCACAGAGTTAGAGAAGGGCCCCCCTAAAGTCAGCACAGATACTCGTCTTCTTTCTTGGCTCAGTTTCTACTGGATCCAGGTATTCCTGTAAAACGCTGGAGAAAATTCTGTAGCTCTGCTTTTTGCAGTTTCATTTTGCCTGGCTAGATAACTGCATTTATAAAAATTACCCTTCTTGTAAGAAAAATGAAAAAATCTCTTGCACTGCAATTTTTTTTCTTAATTAAAAACTCCATTTGTCAAGAAATAATTAATTCAAAATATATTCTAATTTTCAATTTGAATAATGTATATATCAGACATTGCTATTAATCAGTTGCCTTTTTCTAGAATCATAACAATATTACTAGGTCTATAATTGAAATTTATCCATTCATATTTTTCCTCAGAAATAACAAATACAGTTATTTAAGCCTTTCTGAATGAAAAACACAACTGCATTTCTTGACTTTAAACAGATGGGGTAAATAAGACATCTTCAGTTATTCGAAGATGCCCATGTGGAAACATATCGATGAAATTTTTCATCAAAAAAGGCAAAGTAGCAGGAAAAGCACCACAAACAATAATGTGGTGGCTGCAGCCCTTAGCTGAGATGTGAGAAATTCAGTTTCCAGCAGGACTTTAAGCTAGGTGAGCACAAGCAGTGGTGAAAGCGGGGCCTTTCTGAGCGAGGCTGTGTGATTTAACTCAGAACGTACGCACTGCTCATCCTAATCTCGCTTTATCTGCCATGGAGAGAAATGGTTAATTTTAGGGCTTAATTCATCTGACCCATATGCGGTGTCTGCTCTGCACCAAGATGAATTGTTGCACTGGGTAGACCATGTCAAGGGTGAAGGGAGCGTGGAGTGATTAGCTCACACATAGATGTCTGCACTTAATCTTTTTTTTTTTTTCATCCTCTCCCTTATGTTGGATGTTACATTAAAAAAATAATGGATTTGCTGTAGGGTGAGAGACAGATTGACAGTGTCTATGCAGTTGTCCTTCGGCAGCTACCCCTATGGTATTGGAGACTCCAGGTCAGGGGAAGAGATGGGAAAGAGATTCCCGTGCACGTGTCAGATAGGGCCGGTGCATTTCTACACATCATATTGCTAGCAATAAAGCAGAATTTTTCTAGAGAGAGAGCTTTGTTAAAAATAATATCCTTTCAGTGTTCTTCCCTATTCTGTAGTGACTATCAGCTTCACTGGAAGGATCATAAAACCTTTGGATTGGGAGCAATACACAAGCATTCAGCAGCCTTGCCAAAAGTAGAATAAACATTTCTTGATTTAGGGAGATGAAGTTTCAAACGCGCTCCTCTGAGCGATCAAGCTATGGAAAAAATATCGGTTTGTTTGTCAGTGTTATTTCCTGTTCTCGAGTTGCTTAATATGCGCTCGCTTTTGCAACACAGAACACAGGGAAAAGAATTCTTGGTCTTTCTTTCCATCAGAAAACTGCTGTTTTCATAGAGCTGTTACCCCAGCAAGCATATAGTTGTGGGCTGCAAACACCTCTCTGAGCACTGCAGCAAGTTGAGGGGGAAAATGTTGGTGTTTTGTTTTGTTGGTTTTTTTTTCTTGTATTTCAGTTTTTGCTGTCTTTATAGAAGGAGATGCTGCTATGCAAACGTGAGCTTTAGTGAAGTTTATGCTTTTACATTTGAAAACCAGATTTTCAGCCTTCCCAGCATGTTTGGGGATAAATCACGGCTTTCTTCTCTGAACAGGTTTGGTAACTTTTGCTGGCCACATTTTTTCCTAAGCAATTATACTTTGGGGCCCTGCTTTATAACTTCTGCCTCAAATTTTTTTATAGAGCAACTGGCAGCACTGCTGAGTGAGGTTGTTTTGGTGCTTTCTATTTGGTGCTCTCTCCTCAAACACTTCTGCTTCTGTTAAATACTGCCTGGTTGGCTGTTACCTAGAACAGACGTGTCATGTATTGGACTTTTTGCTTAATACTGAATTTATATTTCTATGTAGAAAGTGCTAGTGAGAAAGTATTCTAGCTATTTAATCTATGGGAAGTAGATGAAAGACTGTTTGTAATGCAGTCATTAAATCTATTCAAAACAGGAAGCACAAAGAAGTGGAAGAGAAATGGAAGTGCAAATGTAACTGCGTTTTTTCTTTCTTTCTTTCTTTCTTTTTTTTTTTTTGTCATCTTCTTGTGGTATTATGTAGATTCCCCAGCCAGATGGCTACTGGCTGTAAGCTGTGTGTGGACTCGCAGGATTTTAACTCCTCTGTTGGTTTCCCATCTGTCATAAACTCAGAAGCTGCAGTCCAGAGAGTGACGTGAATATCGGTGGCTTTTTAGCACACAAACAGTTACACCCAAAGGCTGCAGAAATAGCACAAGCTCTAACGAAGACAGGATGGTGTCCCTGTGACAGCCCTGCTGCTAGACTCACGGGGAAGTCGGCTGTGGTCAGTTCAAACCAGTGCTTTGAATGGAGGGTGGCCGTGGTGGGGGCAGCGGCCTGAAGTCTGCCCCAAAAGGAGATTTTTCTGTTGTTGGCGATTTTAAATCCAGTTTTGGTAGGAAATTTCATGTCATAGAATAGAATAACAGACAGTCTTAAACAGAAAAAGTTGGTCAAAGTCAGAACATCTCCACCTGGAAAGACTAACCTAAAACAATTAGATACACTTAACTCTTTCTTCTCTTGCTTCACTTTCAAGTGACCAGTGCAGGATTCTCTTCTTATTTCAGCATATCATCAGATAAAGCAATGCGCTCTATCTCTGTTGGTGGAGGTGAAAGCAGTGGAAAACTTCTCAGATTTTGTGGTATATGATAAAAGAATACCCTGGTCACTTAGATGATGGGCACCTGTTGGGGCCTCATTATCACTAAAACAATTAAACTTTGCTCCTAAAAGTAAAAGAAGCCCTCACAGTATGGCTTTAAGTCATGTCGTAATAAAACAAGCAGGATGAGCAATTAAATTAAGCCTTTATGAAACAGGCATGAACAAATGAAATTGAAATAGGGTCCAAGCACACTCTAAACTTTAGAATTAATCTTAGCAGGTGAGCACATTAAATGAAATGCATTTGTAAGTCTGTAAGGAAATCACTGTTACTATGAAGTCTGCCCAAAATTATATTTTGTTTTCTTTATTAACGGATTTGACTTAGGTGAGAATAAACATTACATCCCTGCAAGGATGTAGCTAAGGAGAAACCATCTGCAGTAAAGGAATCTGGTCATCCAGCTTCAAAAACTCAACCATGAACAAATTAACCTTCCTACCACCATGTGCTTGGTTCTGTAGAACAGGGAGTAGCTGAGGACAGTCACAAAGTGTCAGACCATGACCTGCAGTGCTGGGGCAGTGTCCAGCAGCTAAGTACCTCTTTCAGCTTCAAGCAGCACAGCTGGAGCGGCACTGGGCCGGTGCTCTGACAGCACAGCAGGCTCCGTGCCTTCTGCCTGAGTGTAAAAAGAAGATGCTGACTGGAAGACTTGCCCCGTGTTATAACACTAGAACATTGTAATACTCTTGCTTTTTTTTTTTTTTTGTATTGTGGAGAAGAAATTTTCACAGAAATCAGAGTAGGAGCTATTCTTCATGGATGATATCTTCTGTTAGACTGATGGAAGAATTAGTTAATTTTTCTGGGCTTTACCGTGGGTTGGTAGACACAAGAATGGCACACTCTTCAGTCTTTTCCTGTGTTTCCCTTAGTTTCCATCACCCTGTAGGGTTAAGTCTCTGTGTCAGAGCTCTGGCTTATTCCTCTGCATTGAGGTTAAAGGAGTAAAGTCACAGACCAGCCAGATGTTGGCACTGAAATAATCTGAAAATGAAGCCCTGCGTCTGCTGACAAAATTATTAATCCTATGTTTCTGTGCCTGAGGGAAGTGGTGGAGAAAAGAACAGTGTGGTCCTGTTGCCTTTAATAAACCTCAGTCCTACATAATGGTGTAGCAGGAAGAGCTCTTAAGTGTTCAGGAAGCAATTTCCTCCCTAAAGGGCCTTTGTAATCTGCTCTGTACCATTGCCATCATCATCAGTGCTTGAAGAAATAGGTTTCAGATGCACTTGCAAAAGGAGATGCAGATTATAGCGTTGCAAGTGAGAGGTATCCTAATCCTGCAGAGCACTCCTGTCTCTCTGGCCTCTAGCTCCTGCACACACCATGGACTCGATTGTGAATAGAATACCAAGCCATTGGTTAAAGTAATAAGTTTCCTGTGCAAGTAATGTGGAGCAGATATAAAATGTGAGAATCACGATGAAGTGAAATGGATTTTCTGTAACAAAAAAGTGCATAATTTAATTCACCCCCAGCTGGTCCTGAAAGAGCCTTGAGAAGAATTCTCAGCATTAAATAATAAAGACATATGTTGTAAGTTGGCTTCAGGTAAGAGAAGATGAGAAATACCAGTTGGAAGCATCTGAAAGTCATAGGTAGTCAAAATGTATCAGAAGAGATCACATTAGTAGTCCCAATGTTGCAGGTAACTTTGAAGGAAACTGCTCAACAAATTCAAGACTACAGTCTAAGACAGCATGTCTTGGGAGGAAATTTCTAGAGTAGAAAAGTCTACTTGACATCATCTCCCATGCCATCAGCCACGCCAAAAGCTGGTTAGAAAATGAAGGGGTGTATTCCTTCTGCCCTCCCTTCTGCCCCTTAAGCAACTCTGTAGGAAGGAACCTTGTAATGGTCGGACAAAGCTTTCTTGATGTCAGCTGTTATCTGGGTTTGCTGAGAAACCGGCAATATCCAAGGTTTGACATACGTTCATCACCAGACCAGTTTCTTTGGTAGATCTTTATTTCTTCAAATCGTTTCTTGTCTTTTAAGTTTCTCTTTTCTCTTTTGTTTTTCAAAACTTCCTTTTGGTCATTTTCCCACTTTTCATTTATCAACTATTGAAGCAAAGATAAAAAGAAAAGGGTCCTGATTATATTCAGCTGTTTTCCATTAAGGATTTGTTTATTTATGAATCCTGTTATGTGGAACTGTACATCAGTTTCTTGAAGACTGTTCTCACATGTCTGTAAATTGTCCTCAGGGCAGGCTTCATCCTTGTCTGGACATGAACAGTTTGGGGGGAAAAGTTGAGGGCAACGTGAAGTAAGTATGTACGCACAAAATAAATTACCTGCTTTTAAATTTATATAAAAAAAAAAAAAAAAAAAAAGCAGTGGAAAAAAGAATCAAAATGGATCTTTGAAATGGATAGGGATTAAGGCTTCACTAAGGAATGACGTTAGACTTGGTTTGGAGCAGGATGAGAGAAAGGCTGTATCGATATGTGCATAATTAGTATAATTAGACTTTGAGTAGTGTGTATGAAGGACAGAACACATTTGGTAAATATACTTCAGAGGATACTTTTAAACTAGGTGTTTATGGCCAAGATAAAAATACACTCTCTGAAAAAAAACAGAAGAAAACAAGTGAGGTGAGTACGTGGGGAAAGGCTACCAGTTCTACAATATATTATTCTTTCTGTTGATCTCATTTTGATGAACTGTCCCACAGCCACAGGAGCATTGCATGAAACTTTCAGTTCCATTCAGTCTCACATTCACCTTGAATTTCAGAAGCAGTATCGAAAGCTCAGATTTTACAATTTGATCCTTTCCCTGTCTTAAAGTTTCTTTTGATTAAAGCTGTAAAAGCCTGTAAGTTTGGCGCTGTTTATCTTTGGCTCATCTTACCTGCATTACAGATCAATGCCCTTTAACTCTGTAAGTTCTGAGTGTATTTCAGCAGGTTTCCAGATCTGGTGAGCCCTGACATTTTGGGCTTGAAGTTGGAAGCCTTAGTTGTTCCGAATGGCACTTATTTTCTTTATTTAGTATCAGCTTTCCCTGAGATGACTGCTGACAAGAGAGTTTCCTTTGGGCTGGTGTTGCTCGTGGCCTCACTTCTGGAGGAAAGTGCTTGTGCCTGCCTAATGCTCTGACTTCTGGTTTTAGAGGCTGTGTAGTTGTGCTTTTATATATATGGAGTGGGAGAGGCCAAAGAGAATAACTTGGAAAGAAACAAGTTCAGACAGTCTTCTATTTTGTTAAGGGGCAACAAAAATTGATTCAGCTGCCTTTTGTCAATAAAAATGCAGCTTGGTGGCAGAATAGTTTTTACGAACATCTTAGAGTTAAGTCATGCTTCTAGCAGCAGAATCCCAATTTGTACTTTAAGGATAATGTCATTTATGTGTAGTTCAAAGAAAGAGAGCAGAAGAAAAAACAGCAATTCGAAACATTATCTCTGCAAGAAGTGAGCATCCACTCTTTATTTTACCATATATCTTACATAATCTGAAAAAAATTTACATTTTTTCATGATTTAGCTCTTTTCCATATATTGCTAATTCTTTAACCTGCAAAATGTGTGTCTTCTTCTATTAGTGTGAAACTAACTTAGTGTAGAATTACCTCTCCTGGGAATATACTATGAAAGATCACTTATTTATTTATGCTATCATACCTCATCTATTATACTATACTTACTCAGGGGGAAAATGTGTTGCATCAGTACAGATGAGGCTCACAGAATAACCAAGCTCCTTAGCTTTTAGAACAGAAAGGAAGATGATCATCAAAAGATTGCTTTTGGAGGAAGAGCTGCTCTTCTCACACTTCTGAGCATTTTCTAATATGTCTTCCACCTCTCAGTTTTAGTAGAGATGGTTGCAGAATCAAAGTGAAATCTGTTTTAGCATCCAAAAGAAAGTTCCAGCCCTCAGCATCAGCCTTCTTTGGCCATGGTTTTCCCCCTTTTACCACCAAGTGAATGTTAGAGCCTGTCAGGATGCATAGCTGCATTAATCATCTCTGCTGGCTACAGCCAGGCGAGTGGACAGGAAGTATCTATTTACCAAGGGCTTGTCTACACGGGGAAATAGCTCTGCTCTTTAAGCATTAACTCCTTATATGGATTCTTCAGGAGAAATTTTCTCTGTTTTAGCTTTAGGCTGCTTTGAAAACTGAAGAATTGGATAGTGAGTGTAGTCAAACTGCAGAAAGCCCCTGTTAGCATGCAGTGTGGGCTCAGACCCCGTCCCATGCGTGTCACCTAAGCTTTTGTAACTGACCCCCTTCTTGCTCTTTGTCTGTGGTAGAACATGTTATTTCTGATTACTCTTAAAGTAAGTAAGTTTGAAGCATACTCTTTATTTTTTAAGCATGATAGTGGAGAAGGAATGTTGTCATCACTTTGTATGAACCATCTATTATCTAGGGATGTTGAAGTTAGTTGGGTACAATTGTCTTTTGTATAGAAAACTTCTGTGAGGAAAGAAAGATGAGCAGTCTTCTGGAGAACAGCCTTTGAGTGTACAACTGGTACACATATCCTCATCTTGGAAATCACAGAATCACAGAATTGTAGGGGCTGGAAGGGACCTCTAGAGATCATCGAGTCCAACCCCCCTGCAAAGCTGGCTCCCTAGACCAGGCTGCACAGGCAGGCGTCCAGGCGGGTCTTGTACGTCTCTGGAGAAGGAGACTCCACAACCTCTGGGCAGCCTGTTCCAGTGCTCCATCACCCACACTGTGAAGAAGTTCCATCGCACATTTGTGCAGAACTTCCTGTGCTTCAGTTTGTGGCCATTTCCCCTTGTCCTGTCGCCATGCACCGCTGAAAAGAGTCTGGCCTCATCCCTTTGCCTCCCACACCTTAGATATTTATAAACATTAATCTGATGCAAGTCAGGGGCTTTGTAACTACAGCAGCTGAAGCTTACTTTCATGAGAAAGTTGCATCACTTTTAACAAGCTGTATTTTGAAAAGGAGTTATACTAGTGCAAGTTCCATTGTGAAAACTCTTTGTTTAGTGTAGCTTAGTTTTGTTAAATAAACCTTAGCCAAACCGCACTATGCTGGTTTTTAACTGAAATTGCATTAATTCAGAAATTTGCCGAGTGCATTAACAGTACGTTCATTTTCAGTGGTGGTATGTTTTTCGTGCAAACAAAAATTTGCGTCGTTCTTGTTTTGATATTTCTGTTTAACTGTTATTTTTGTTACCAACTGTAAAAAGAATATTACCATGTATTTAATACATAGTGAAAATCTGAAATTTAAAACAAAATACTGTTTATTTTAAAAGACAAACGTGGAATCAGGGCACATGAAAATTGTATTGAGACAGATATTTAGGAGGAAATATGTGATGTGCTTCAGCTTACCTACACACCCCTGAAAGTTTCTAGCTACACTGCTAGTAAGAACCTGGGCTCTTTGTTTTGAATACTTTGCTTTCTTTGGCAGTTGTGTTCTTCTCTTCAAACTTATATTGCTAGATAAAATTCTGTTCAGTGAATTCTGTCAGGTGGGAACAAACAACCATCTCCTTCCAGTTTTTAGGACAGCATTCACTATTTTGTGTGAAATTCCAGGCTGGGGTTGGCTTGAGGGATAGTACAATGCAGGATTACATTTTAGTCTTGTTCGTATGTTTCTATTAGGTAGCATACAAAATGACTTTGACAGCCTTTGGTTGGAGTGCATGATTATTACTCTTCCTGAGCAGCTGTCGCTGCTTCACCCCAGGTTTTGTTCTACTCTGTTTATGCTGACTTGCTCTTGTACTTTCTTAGAAGTTTTCTTTGTGGGATGGAGGCCTCACTGCTTCAACATTTGTGTCAGGTTCCCTTAGCAGGGTTAGTTAAGTAAACAAGAAAGTCCACGTTTGGTTTGAAAAGAGAGTTCAACTATTTGAACGCTGATGATTCAGAATGTCTGAGCTGAAAAATTCAAGTATCATATGCCTTAGTCTCAGTGAACGATACTTACTGAAATACAATAAAGATGAACTTTTGCTCTCAGTTGTTCTAGGAAGGAAAGACTGAAATGTTTACTCTGCCACTAAACTGGTGATGAAAGATGTATTTTAATTGTAAACTATAAACTTATAGAACTTCAGAGCACTATAGAAATCTGTATAAAGTCCAGTGGCCCCCAGCTCTATATCAACTTCCAAATTTGTGATCTGGACTTTAAGAGGAAACTCCTACTTAATGCAAGAACAAAGCACTAAACATTTGGAACTACTTGTACCGCTGATACATATGGTTTTATACTTACTATAAAAAGTTAGCCTTTAAGAAATACTAGAGACCATCACATTATAAAGTGCATATGTAGTTAAGTCTGCATCTAGGTTTCATAGCCGCCCAAACTCAACCAGTCTCACAGCAGGAAAGACACAAAAAACCTAGGGTTGAGCCTAGCTTCTTCCTCCTGTAGTGCCTAAAATTTTTTCACTATGTAGCATTGATGAAATAATAGCGAGCTCCAGGGATGCTGTGCTGAAAGGCAGAAGCTAGCAGCTGAGCAGTGGCAAGGATCAACTCCTTAAACTGTCTTTCCATTGCAATTAACTGCATACCAAATCTCAGCCAAATGGTAGCTCATAGCAAGGATGAAGTTTAACCTGTTTGGCTTTGCACTGAAGGGGATGAACGCCACAGGTAGCCTTGCTTGTAGTGAGCTACAAGCAGGAGATTTAACAAGCTACTACTTGTCAGCTCCTAATTAGCAGCTCCCATCAGAGCGGCAGCACCCAACTGCAGCGCCGTCTGCTTCAGTGCAAAGTCCAATTCATTAGTTAAAATTTTCAGAGGCGTCACATTTTGCTTGGGCGATAGTATTTATCAGCTAAAGCTGAAGATCTACCTACCTTTCTGTTGTTTCTCTGCGTAGGAAGTTTCCAGCTAAACATAGAGTCCAGTGGTATCTGCTAAATTGGACACAAACTGCAGGTCAGGAGGTTCCTTAGGCTAAATCTCTAGACGTGCTGCAAGGTGATTTTTGTTTATTTTGTTTTCACTTGCAGTGCAGATTTCCATATCCACCTCTACTGCAACAGACAGCTGTAGAGCATTTGATTTGGCCGAGTGCGTGTCTAACGACTTGGAGCACTGCTGTTTTGACAGTAAGTCTCATTTGCCACTGCTCTAGCGTTGCCACTGCATGGCAATGCACACTTTGCTAGGGGCTTTGCCCAGCTTGAGAAGATAACCAGTGCTGTCTGTACTACAAGATAAAGAGCAGTTTGCTGAGCCTGCCTGTTCACCCTTCCTGATTAGTGAGAAACATGTGTAATAGTTAGCTCTTGAGAAATGTTGTGTACAATTAAGAGGTGTACTTTTTGAAAGAGCACATTCAAGAGGGAATTAAAAGATAGTAAAACCTTACTCAGATTACACTGAGAAACAGCAGGGGAGTTGAAAATGGAGAAGATAAATGACTTGCTTTGGGCCCTGTTGTGTGTGATCTAAGGGTGTGAACTGGCATGTCAGGCACACAAAACTTCCTTTATAAGGAGAATCCTTATCATCACCAGGTCCCAAGGATGCCTGCAAAACCTGAGAAATGTCCTGCTGATATAAATTCGTAGATTTTTAGCAATCTTTTGTTTTTCAACTTTTCCCTAGGAAACTGCATGCTACTGTAAGCTTGTTAGCGGAACACTACAGAAATGGTGTAAAAATGTTTTCATATGGACAGGGAATACCATTGCTAAAAAAAACACATTGGCTCACGAATCACCACTGGAAAATTAATGTTTGCTTCAGCTTTTAGTTTTTCTTTCAACAATACTGAAAGAAAGCTGTAACAAAAGATGAGGATAAGAAACGTCTTCAAGAATTTCTGTGTAAATATACATTTCATTTTTATAGTTTTAGAGCATCATTGGAATTCAAACTTCTTTAAAACACTGCATGGATGAATCAACCTCTTTGAGAACTTAAGCTCTAAGACATAGATTTGTACACACACTTGCACTGGAAATGTATGCTTGTTCTCTTGTGTGCATCTGTGCACCCACTTGTAAGCAAATAATCAATGGCGATAAATGTAGATTTAAGAATCTAATATGTCTCCCATTGAACTTCAAGTCATTTGTATGAGGCAGTTGTGTATGTTGGAGCATTTGGAGCCTTTTCTGTTGCTGGGAAGTAGTGCTACACAGCATTTTATAAACAGCAGTCTGACAGGTTATTTCTCAGGCTTTGTAATAATGTAGGAAACTGCTTAAATATTTGCAGAAATGCAGGGAGAGTGCTGCTGTGGTTAGTTTTACCATGGGGAGGAGTGACAATGCAAAAAATAGGAAGAAATATACTACAATCTTTTCATCTTTTTCTTTAATGCAAAAGGCTTTATGTATTTATTTTATACTCTGCAGTCAAAAGATGAAAATAATGTTAATGTAGTCAGGATTTTTTGGAAAAAAATGTTTGTTTTCATATTTTTATAAGCATGTTCTGTAAGAACCATTATTTCAGTAGTGGGATATCAATTCTGTGTTTCACAAAAGTGCCCTTAAATAGTAAAGCAGAGATATATAAATGAAATGTGTTCATAGTCCTCTCTGAAACTAAAGCCTCATATTTTTTTTTGCCATGGAAACTACAACAGATACAAAGAGCACAATAACACTATTTGAAAGAGCGAATTCCCAGGCACAAAATACTGCTTTTCAACATAATCACCACTGTGAGCTGTGCATTTTCACCAGCAATGAATGAGAGCCTGCATGCTGCACTCTTAAAAATCTGCACCAGTGGAGGAGACCCACTATCGTCACTGCTGAAACACACCACCCCCTGCCTCGCTGTGCTTACACCCACTCTTTGCTCTCCATAAACATTGACCAGACGTTGATAGTGTCACTGGGTACAATTTTTTCTGCATGGAGAAATTCAATTCCCCACCTTTGCTTCATGTGCACTTCCATGTCAGACGCCGTTCTGTCAGACAGCCCCTCTGCTGCCATCTGTCAACAGCAGCAGCATTTAACCCAATGTTGGTGGGAAGGTTCAGCCTCTGCTGCTGCTGACCAACATCTGCCTCTGACATCATGGGCCAACATCATCACATAGGAGGCATTACTTTCACAGCAGCTCTCATATGTTCTTTGAAGATAGAATATCTTCAGTGGAGCTCATAGGGCCTTTGCAATGCATTTCTTCCCCCTCTGTCAGCCATCTTGGGTGCAGCTCTGCAGTGTCTCTGCCTTAGAAACCTTTAACTACATCGATCCTTTGTTCTCCTTTTCCCTTGGGCATGGGGTTCTTCTCCTGCCAGGAGATACAGGTGGGAGCCATGATGCTGTATGAGCTTGGTGTCAGGCCTGTTGACTGCCATCCTGGCTACCAGCTTTTAAAGCGGATTCTTAGGGGACAGCTAGAATATAAGGAACAGTTTCACTTTTAGTCAGTTCTGCATTAAACAAGAAGTTTTATGCTTCCTTTAAGTTAGTAGAGCTATCCTTTTTATTGCTAGTGTCAAATCCTGTTTTGTATTTTACAGATCTGTTTTCCTTAAGAATTAAATTGTACAATTAATCATATGTTTCTGTTACAAATTAGGAGGATTTTCTCACTTTTAATGTCCTCACATTCAGTAATGTGAGGTACTCTGAATGCAGAGTAGCTCACAGGGATGAAGGATCTTTTCCTATTATTCCCAACAGAGACTTTGTCTGAATCATTCTTAGGTGATGGTATCTACTAGCTGTCACTCTTGGCTGTATTTCTGTCATATTTTCTTTTATCATTCCCTCAAAAATGTATTCCTGGCCTTTCTTTTTCTGGGAGGTGCATCCCATTGCCCTTGCTTTAAATCCCAGAGGGAAAAGATTTCTAAAGCAGAAGTGTCGGGCTGATGGGACCACTCCATGTCTGCAAGAGCCCTGTGCACTTCAGCTCTTCCCTGGTGCCTCCAGGAGCCAGAGGTGCCTTGCACACAATTGCAGCTGGACATACATATACCGCTTCACATCAGCCTTTTTTCTTTTCTTTTTTCTTTCTTTTTTTCTTCTTCTTTTTTTTTTTTTTTTTGAAATGAAGTACATAGTACTGCACTTACTCCCCCAATAATAGTGTGTTGTACTTTTATTCCCCCAATAGTAGTGTGTTGTACTTTATTTCATTACATCTGTAGAGTGTGTGAGTGGTGCTGAGCTAACACCAGAACTGAAGCTTGACAGTTCTTTTATGCAAGCTCATGTTTGTCCCATGGATTTGGAAACTACATTTCCACAACTGATAGGATACTCAGATCTGTTTAGTTTTTGTGAATTTTACAGGAGGGAAATTTTGAATACTTAAATTTCCATCGTTAACATTGCACAGATGGTGTCATAATTTTGCATTTTTTGTCTTATTTTAGGTTAACAAAGTTAATATTCTGCTAGTTTCAAGTATCTGCATGCATAGCACAGAGTTCATTTTGAGGACAGAGCTCTCAAATAAATTATAGATGTTGGTAGCAGTCATAAATCAGGTTTTTTTTTTCATTCAGAAAGTGGTAACACTGGAAGAAAGTTATTTAGTGATCAAAATGCATCGTTAAGCTTTTAGAAAGAGATTCCATTGCCTGTAGTAGAGCTGTAGGCGATTTATGGCTTATCTGTACTCACTGCCTTGAGCTTTTGGAAAATTTGTAAACAAAGCCAGATGCTCATTATGTTCCCATTCAGGGTTGGTTAGATGGTTAAAAGCCATCAGAAGCACTTTGGTCCTGTTGGGTTTTGGGATGTTTAAAAAAAATGGAATTGCTCCAAAGTATTTTTTTTTTAATATTTCTCATCCATGAAAATATATTTCTAGTTTCTGTGCATGTAATAGATTTTTAGAAATTGTTTTAAGTGATAAAAATCTGAAAATAAAAATCTGAGAACTAGATTGTAATCTGAACAGTGGTCACAGCTTTTTTTCTGTGTCAGAATTCATTCTTACAAAGGGTGATGTATTTCATGCTCACCCTTTTTAGGGGTTTTGGGAAATGGGGAGATTTGCAAACTCTTCAGTTTTGGGTGACTCCTGCTTTTTACCAAATTTTGTGGAACCGAAACGTGAACTGTCTTTTCATAGCCAATTTGATAAATTAGATTATTTACTATTGATTTTATAGTTTTTACTGATTGCCTTTTGTCTTTCTGAGATGTGGTATGTACTACGTATTTTTGGTTTTTATTGCTCTTTAAGCATAAGAAAATATTATGCTGTATACAAATTGAATTGCTGTAGGTTAACAGATTTTTTGTGTAATTTTACTTATTGCAAGATAATGTAATCTATTTTATAATTCATTAATATATATATTTTTTATTTTATTGGTTGCAGCTGACCAAGTAAACAGGTCATGGCACGCTTAACGAAGAGACGACAGGCAGATACAAAGGCTATCCAGCATCTTTGGGCAGCAATAGAAATAATCCGGAATCAGAAGCAAATTGCTAACATTGACCGTATCACAAAGTAAGTGGTCCATTCCAAACTAATCTTAATGAGGGGGAAGGCTGATGATATTAAAAGCTCTGAGAAACAGAGACATTAAACATTATGAGAGACTGTGAAAAAGCTGCATCAACTGCTGAGTTACTAATTATCTAATTATAATTGAGTACCTGAAGATCCTATAGTGAGATTTAATCTACTGAGTTGAGATATTATTCACCTTGTATTTGCTTGGTATAAGCATTTGTAGGAAATATTCAATCTTTATAGTACTTGAATTGAGTTTATTGTGTTATTCTTGCTAGCTTGGTCAAAAGAGAAGTAGGTTTAAAAGTTTAGAGAAAATGGCTATAAAATATGTAAGTAATCTAATTCTTTAAGGAAAGGCTCTAAGTCATTGGAGCGTCCTTTTCTAGAAAGCAAAGATAAAAAGGTAAGTCTGAAATCAATCTCCTTGGTTGCCTGAGCCATATTAGTTGAGATGGGCATAGGATGGTATTAAAGAAGACATGAGAGGATTACACCTATGGCTAATACTGTTGTTAATATTAAAATATTCTTCAAGGTGTGTTAGGTTCTGTATACACAGAGAAATATATATATTGTTTATTCTGTTGAGCTTGCACTGTTCGAAATGTCTGAAATATTAAAATAGCTTTTAGAATAACTTGCACTAGCCACTGTAATAAAAACTGAGAGAGGTTTTGTGCCTCTCTGCTTTGTCTGCATTTCCAGGCCAACATATACGTCACATTTGCCAAGTAATCAATATGAATAATTTAAAAGAGCAAAACTAACCAGTTGGCGGCATCTCTTCAATTGCCAGAACCAATGCGAAGTGATAGAGGGGCAGAGACCACGAAGGGGAGAGTTATAAACAGTGCTGGTGACTAATGAAGTGAAAATCACTATAGCATAGTCCACTGACAGAGTTTGAAATCTCTAGAGTGGAAGTGATCTGCAGAATTGGCTTAATAAATGGAAGAAGTGTAACAACTCAGGTTGACCAAACATAGTGGACAATAAACAGGAGAAAAGAAAAAGATGATGTCCCAAGTGAAATAGTATGTACTTGGCTTTTACAACAAAAATAAATGCACTGTTAAACCAAAAAACACCTTCCAAGTGACAATTCCAAGCAGGCTTCAAATGGGAGATTGTAGTTTAAGAAATTTTGTTTTTGAGGTTGCACTTGAGTTTCAGAATGCTGTAAAGCATTATGTATATTAGTATCTTATCTCCAAGGAGATAAGTAGGTAAACTAACGCTATACACTTTCCATTTGAATGTTTCAAATAACTTGCTGCAGGGCATGTACTAGCTGAGTTTGGTAGCTGTTTATGCTCCTTTTTTTTCAGTTTTAAAAAGAGATGAGCATGTCTAGTGGGGGTTTCATCCCACTCTTATGAGAGATGCCTATTTTAAGATGGTGCGAATAACACTTAGCTGGGTGAAGTTAGGGAAGACATATCCCATAATTACAAACAAGGCTGAGAAAACAAGTAATTAGGTACTGCTCTTAGTAACTGAAGGGTAGTTTGATTTATTTTAAAAGTCTAGATCCAGATTGTATGACTCATTTCTAATCAGAAGAAAAACACCTTAAGTGACTAAACAGAGATACGAGGAGCCGTAGTACTTTGAGAGGGATGAATATTATAGAAGTTTATAAGATCATTAAAAAGCACAGAATAGCTTGTTGTCTCTCTGGTGCAAGGTGTTAGCAATAAGAAGTAATCTAAAAAGTGCTAGGACATTGCAAATGCTCTACATGCACTACAGTGACAGGTGTTATCTAGTTTCGGTCATATGATATTTTAAAGGAGATAACATTTGGCAAGGAATGAAAAGAGAGAAATCTTTGAGTTGCTTTCCAGTACTGTACATTGATGGAGATATGCAGAAGACTTAGTAAATGAGAATGTATATTATATAAAATTCAAAGTAAACTTCTGAAATCAGTGGGGTATCAAAATATCTCTTATGAGGAAAACTGAAAAGCTCATGTATTCTTCCAGGCTGAGAAATCTTTTGGTCAAATAATATTGCAATTCATCAGTGCCTTGGAGCATAGAGATGTATGAATAATAAGATCAAAAACAGTGGTCACAAGTGTGAAGTACATCCAACCATATTGCTCCTAAGAGGGAGATTTGTATACTTGTAATTAAGATAATTTTGGAAGTGTTATTACTTCAAGTCTTTGGATTGAGTGGCTTTGCATATTAAAAGTATTTACAAGGAGCAATAACGATGAAATTCATGGAAGTGTGTTATCCCTCAGTAAGGAGCAGGAAAAAAAATGGCAAGATTTTTGGTTTTTTTGGGTGGGAGGAAGGAAGGATTCTTATTGGAGGTAAGTGACGGATGGAGATCCTACCATGTCATATAGTGATTGAAAAGTTGAACAGATGATTCATGATTTGATTTATTTTATTTGCTTGTTGTTTGGGGGTTCATTTGTTGCTGGAGACAGGTTGTTCTGTGTGTTTTGTGACTTGTTATGCCAGACACTATTAGAGCACAATCTGTATTGCTGGTTTCTTCATCAGATGGTTCACTAGGTTTAAGTTTATCTATTAATGGGCTTTTTTTTTCTAACTGGAAGCTCAGCATGGTTCTCTCCCTCTTCCTAATATTCACAGTTTATTTCATTTACTTGGTTTGCTTAGCCTTCTGGTGCTTACTAGTAGCCAGTGTGCATATCAGGGAGTGTTTACATTTATGTACAGGAAGGAAATGTTGGTAATATACAAAGAGGATATATAGTTTATAGATAATGAATTGTTTCAACTCAGTATATAAAAAGATTAATTTAGATAACATTAAAATAATGTAGAATGTAACCTGTGCACTTGATGTGTAGTTGTAAAAAAATATCTGGGGTAAAGAAATATTTTCAGAAGATACTGATAATTGAAAGTATGCAAAAAAAAGAAATTAAAAAAACTGGCCACACTTTTCTGTAGAGAACATAATTGTAGGAGGATGGTGTAGGAGGAGCCAAGAGCGCTAGAAAGTACTTAGGATGTTGTCAGAAAAACCTGTAGGGAAAGAGGCCCTTTAATTAAAAGTAGACTAAATCAAGTGTGCTTTGCTCTTTAATTTGATGAAGAGGAAAAGCAAGAATGGAAAAACGCATAATTAGAAAGTGATTGAAAACTGTCTTATATTGGGGAGAGAGTTTTCACTTGGAAAATTTGGAAATACAGGCTAGAGACTTGAAGCAATTAGTTATTAAGCTTACTCATTTTTTGGCAATTATTTTGAAAAATTCATTTCTTAAAGGGATGTATAAGAAACACAAAAAGGCATCTATTTTTGAAGGAATTAAAAATGTATGCAGAGAAATGGCAGAAAAAATGAGACTAATAATTGGAGTATTATATAAATACTTAAAGCATTGGTAGGGAAGAAACTATACTGCACAGGTTTGATCTCTCCGAAACCATCACCAAATTATTAAATGAAAGGAATTCCTCAATTTTAGTGACTACATGTGGAGACGGATTTTACTTGGAAAGTTACTTCCCATTGAATGGAGTAGCTTGAAAGCAAAATGAAGGATTGAAAACCAACACCAACAAGAAATAAATGCAGTGAATTTAAAGGAATCGGTACTAAAAGAGCAAACTGCCTTTGGAAGATAATTTTTTTATATACACTTATGTAAATTCCTCTGTTGGTACCCAGGCTCAAATGTGTTCAGTGCATTTTTATTTAAGGGTAAAGCTCATTTGAAGGCAGTGGTACTGTTTTTTTTTAATGGTATGCAAAATAAATATTCTCATCTTATTTTGTCCAAGTATATCTTCAGTCATTCAATTCTAATCATTTAAAAATCTAGCAACAGAGATATCTCTGGCGTTTCTAAACTAGCAAATTACTTACTAGCAAAATGATATTTCTAAAAGATATTAATCTATTTGGCTGTCTAGGACTGATGTTGAGGTAATTTAACCTTAATACGTCTATTATTTAGATGATTATTATTGGGATTAGCTATGCTGTAAGCTTTCTGTATATCGTGAATTCTGTCAGGAGTGCAGCTTGACAAATTGTTCATCCTAAAAGTGTGTTAAAAATTATAATTATGCTTTGACTTCCTCAGTTCTTTCCTCATTATCTTCCATCTGTTTTGGATTTGAGGTAACCTGAAAAATTGATTCTATGGAATAAAATGCATTAAAATACTCTGGAAAAAAAAGGCACACACATTTAAATGAGTAGGATAAGTTATTGATATTCTGTTGCATAGCAGTCTGATAAGTATTTCTGTACAGACATGTTTTTAAAGTTCTCTTTCTCTGGCTACTCCAGGCTTCCAGTTTCTTTTAAAGTGCTTATCATTCCCTTACAGATAACTGGACTCCTAAAATTTAATTAACTATTAATTTTTTATCCTTTCTCTATCGAGGAGTTGGATTTCCTCACTATCAATTTATGAGCATTTCATGATCTTTATGATTAGCTCAGAGTTCATTATCTGTTAAGGTAATGTTTTCAAAATACCCAATTGACAAATATGATGTTCTAAAACTGCTGTATTGGCAGTTTTCAGGATTTTGTCATTGTAAACAGATAATCCTGGTTTCTAAACCAGTAATATGAAGAATCAAAGCATAATTCTTTTCTCCCATCCTTTCTATCTCGTATTTTTCTTCTTTACCTTTGATGTAATACATGATTTATTTAGTTGATTGGCTTCTCTCCATGTCTCCAATAAAGGCTCTATCTATACTGTATTTGTGTACTGTGACAGGGAATGCCCTGGCACCATCTGGAGCAGATATACTGTGACCACAATGCGTTGCTGTTGGCTCATGGAGTGTTTCTTTGGCCCTGACGTATTCTTTGTTTGTTTTCTATGTGTGTGTGGTTCTTCAGTTCTAAGAGCCAAAAATATCACAGCCCACAGCCACGCTATTCTTGAAACTTGAAGCTGGAGGCTTATGTAGTTTGCCACTGGGCATGGCGTGAAGGCATCTGAGGACACATAGCATGCTGGAACAGTGTTGGAGTGCCCTGGGCAGAAGGAGCCAGTCTTGGAATGGTTTACATCCATGTTCCCTGTGTGGAGCAAACTAACCTCTTGGCTGCGCTTTCCCTTCTTTCCAGAGGAAGCAGTTGGCTTCCTCTAGAACAGAGCCTGAGAATGAGTTAGTTTTGGAATCAAACTGAGATTGACCATAGTCTGCAGAGTAGAGGTGTCCCAGCTTCGTGGGCAGGATGATGCTGATGGAAAGACCTTTAGCTAGGATAAAGCTGATAGGCTGTAATTGGAGAATTTGAGCTAAACTAGGCAAAAATGAATCTGTTTCATCAGTCAGAAAGTTATTTTAAAACATTGGTGATACAAAAATGTATTCTGCACAAATAGGCACAAAGACTGTCATCTTTTTAAATTGGCTTTCAGATGGGATGGTCAAGTACCAGGTGCTTAAATGGATATAACTGTTTTTTCCCATATTTGTCCCGTGGACTCATTCATTTTTGTTGTATTCTAAATTGATATAAGTGCAGCTAAGTCAGATCATCTAAGAGAATTGAGAGGATTCTAAGCCTGTATAGAGCAGGGTCTGTCAGTTCCTTGTTATCTTCGTGCTGACTGACATTAATCAGCGTTGATGGGATAGCATCCCGGAGAAGAATTACTTGGAGTGAAAGATTACTTTAAAATGATGAGGTTTTTGTGGTCCCATAGTTGAGGTGGAGTCGCTAGGAGTCATTAGCAGATTGAGGATGTGAGTGTTAGTCCTAAGAGAGGGATTGCTTCTCCAAACACTACTCTATGAAATTTTTCCTGTCAGTCTCTAAGAATGTTTAAAGTTAAGGGCCTCTCCCATCCATAAATCTGTTTTTGTTGCCTTAGTTCTTCTAGGCTATTTAACAGAAATCAATTTCTAGAAGCACTGATTAGAGGAAAAATGAGCATGAGCAATTTGAACAGGTAGAGAGAATAAGCACAAAAGCCTATAAATAAGAATATGTAATGCAATGGCAAACAAAAGGAAAAAAAAAAAAACAACGTAAAATCAAGATGCTTACAGCATTGCTTATTTGAAGCTCAGAAACTTGTTAGAAAAATTTGTCACTATTTATAGTACATCTGATGAAAATTTAAATCCCCCTAGTATTTTGCATGTTGCAACTAAACAGTCATGCATAAACAAAAATAGTAAGTCATGAGAATGATTAAGAGAGCAGATTACTCTGGATTTAGAACTAGATGATCTTGTTTTTTTAACTTTACCTGAGCAAAATTTTTGTAGCACCTGATATTTCTTTGACTGAAATGAAAGCTTAGATATGTTTTTCTGCTCTGGTGGTTTCTTATCCTTTGTAAAACCATTCCTCTGAATGGATCTGCCTTTTGCTTCCTGCAGGATAGGCTTATCTGAAAACGATTGTTTGAAACAAAGCATCCTCCGATTAGCTGTAAAAATGCATGGCTGCTTCATTTCTTTTCTAATCAGTATTACTGGCTCCTTTTCCACACGTTCACATCATTGCTTCATATGTTTTAAATGTGACCACCTGAAGCAAATAGTGTCACTGAAAGCAACTCTTTAGTATGTGCTAATTAAACATGGCCAGTTGTACTGTGGTGGCACAGGTCAATGCTGAAGGAGGTAATCAGAAAGCTCCATTTTACCATCTGGGCAAGGATGAGAAGGAATAGTCCAGTGAAGTTTTCTCCGTGTCATGCAGTGTAATAGCACTTCCTAATTATGTAAGAGTAAGCAGCAGTGTGTTGTACGAGTTCCTACCATAAGCAGCATGACCTACTTTCCTGTCAGGCCGCATAGCAGCTTCTAGTGACTGCATCCCTTGAGTGTTCACTTTGGAGAAAACAGAATTCAGTTTGCATTGGGTTGGCTTGATTACAAATCTATTTCATACAGAATACATACACAGAAACACTTCACTAGGTGATGACAACATGGAAAATTCTTAATTTTAGATAATTCTTCATGAGTTTTCTGATATAGCCAAAGACAAGGCACTTCCTTCTATCTGATTCTACTCACTCTCCCCTATTCCATTCATTTTACTGTCTTCTTTCCCGTTAAACTCCTTCTGTTGCTTCTTTTAACCAGAAAACAATGTGGATTTTTTTTTCTGTCTCTGTAACACTTTTCTCTCAGTTTAACATAAATATACCAAGTGTAGAGTTTTAAGGCTTGTAAATCCTTAATCATGGATCATTCTAGAAAAAAAACAAGTCTTCTTTTGGACAGGTTGGTTAAAAGTCATTATATTCATAAAACAAAAAATGATCTAAAATGGATTGTTTGACTTCCTCATAATATTTTTTTTAGTAAAATTTCTTTTTTGATCATATACAAAATCTGAGTTATGTGTGCCTTATTCAGTTACAAACATAGCAATATATTGCAAAGAAATATTAAAGAAACCAAAATTTTAATGTTTTATATTAATGTCTTTGCAGTCACGTTAAATTATATGATCAGTTTGAAATTTTCAGAGATCTTCAAAGTATTTAGATAGAAAGTAACAAAATAATTGTGTGCATATGTACAGGAAAGTGCGAGGAATTTTAATCATTTTTTGCATCATAACTAATACACTGTTTTGCTGGCAAATTTGTACCTAAACTGACCAATGAGGTAATATTCAGGAAGCTAATAAGAATTTTTATAATCCAGATTCACAGACACATTGAAGAGAAGTGAGGAACTAAGGTAAACACTTGTATTTTGTATCATACTAAGAAGGAATGTCAGGCTGCCGGCCATTGCGCAAGGAATGCTCACCAGGGAATAATTTCATCCTTGTTACCTGTAGATAGCTACAGTGGTCATAAAGGTTTTATCTGTTTGTTACTACTGGTTTAGTTTTAATTTTACTTGTGAGTTCGTTATTATCTCTTTTGGAGGGTATGTGGCTTTAATACTGCTCCTGTTTAAGATATTCTTTTAGGCATTTTTGTCCAAGGAGGTTGGAAGCAGGGATGATAGGAAAAAATTGGGAACATTTCTTGGAAAAAGGCTGTGAAGAACATAACTGCATTTGCTCTGGGTAATAGGAAAATTAAAATCCCTGAATTAGGATCTTCGGTTAAAATGTCGTCTTGAGTTTATAATATATATTATTAATTGCTCTGCTTCCCATCAAGTTCTTCTCTTGTTAGAGACCATTTCTTGACTTTGTGCTTTCACTTAATCACATTATTAAAGTATTTAAAGAAAGACATAAAAAGAAGCTCATATATTTTAAGCAATGTAGTTTGTGATTTATTAGGGATAATTGTTCCTTCATGATGGTAGTAAGCCACTATCCCACCATGTGATAAAGAACATTGCTGTATGAATTAATGGGTGTCTGTCTCATTGCTGGCTGACATAGGAATAATTCAGTGCCTAGAGGAGGAAGCCATTCAGAAGGGTCTAATATCTAGCAGGTGTGCTTCCAGCCTTGCCACCTTTTTTACTGCTTTATGCTGACTATGTGGATTGAGAAGGTTGCTATGGCTGGCTGTGTAACTGTTCATTGCACTGTGTGGTTTCATGTAAAAAGCTATTTTATTGAGGGCTACAAACTTAAGCATTAGAGTTTGAAGTGAGACCAAACTTTCTGTGCATTTGCCTTGTTTGGAAATATTAACACATACACGTCTCGTTCGTACTGTTCTTTTTTTTTTTTTTTAAAAAAAAAAAAAGTAGATCATGCTGATGAGATATTTTAACAAGATTTGCTTGATAATTTTTCCTAATTTAGTAACTATCCTCTTAAGAATGCTCTTCGGTGGTATTGTTAGGAAAACGTTTTTCCGCTTTTATTTCAAACATCAGTGCACTTCATTGGGTCAGTAGCCATCTCTGGGCTGAGCATGAGCATGGCTGGTAAATAAAATGATTAACAGCTCCAACCCATGGTTATTAATAATAATGATGCATCCTTTTGTGGTGTTTGCTAATAATTGCAAACTCATTTAAACTCTCTTTACCGTATGTGTTACTATGAAAATTGTAATGTTCAATTTTTAATACTTCTCATGGATAGTGCACTCAAACTACTAATTCCAGTATAGATATTCAGAAGGAGAGTGGTAGAAATATCTCTGACTTGGAAATCACCATCCCCATTTTCATTACAAAGAACATTTGCACGAACCCCATGCTTCCGTTAGTATTCCTGTTGAGGTCTACACAGAAGAATACTCAACAGGCTTTGTTTCTAATTACTACAAGCAAACCAATTTCCTTTTTGTTTCATAAGTGGTATTGATTTTTGCTCAAATCATAACATTTTTATGATGTTTGAAGAGGAAACTTCAAGCTTACTTTTTTGCTTTTTTTTGGTGTAAATAAATGTGTTTTTCTGTTAGAGGTAGAGGATAAAAGTGAGTGCAATGTGGCAATTTAACAGGTTGCTGTCTGGTCTAAAGTGCTCATCAAGGCTTTCTCTGTAATCAGTGGAGAGAGAATCATCTCCAGAGCACTACTCATACGATCTATTTTAGGCTGCGGTTTCATATTCCCATTGATATAACCAAAACAGCAGCACTGCCCTGATGGCTTCTCCAGCTATTGTGCTTTTCCCTAGCTGGTAGTTATGTGAACACGTGTGACAGTGGGATAGCTTTGAAACTCAGCCAAGCTAAAGCTAATCTGACTAACCAACCAACAAACAAAAAAGCTATTATTACTTTTAACTCAGATAAGAATGAAAATTAAATTCTATAGACAACTCTAAAAACTAAATCATGAAGCACTCAAATGTATGTTTTTTAAGCATGTTTTGCATTGAGACACTCAATACAAACTGGCGGAACATTTCATCTGCAAGATATCAGTCAGGATGTTGTGTTCTGTGTCATGTATTATCTGATTATCTCTCCAGTACTTCCATGGCGAAGTGCTGGAGGAACTGTGCCTCTGCATATGCCCAAGTATTTGTACATATTTCATGGCACTGAAGGATTAGCACTCCTGATGGCTGGTAGTATGTGAGCATTACCCTTAGTAAACAACTTTCTGGTTGGAAAAATGGGACTAGAGCTCTCCTTTAGGTAAGTTCCTCCTTAAGAAAGTGGTAGTAGTAGTAGTTTTGAAAGGGAGATTTTTGTAGATAAGGATTGAATAGTTCAGTACCTTAATTACTTGCTTTCCATGGTCACATTGGTGTGTTACGCAGTCTTAAGTGGATAGTGAAATTGTGTGAGTGAGAATTGAAATTATTGAAACAAGGAATTACCTGAGTTAAAATTGCAGTGATTTTGAAAGAAATGACCCAGGGGATAAAGCTATAGGAAACTGCACGGCGCCAGTAGGATCTAAAAGCATGCACAAATGAGATTTCTTCTTACCTTTGTTTTAGCAGCAGGAGCCAAAGCATTAGGCAGATGTAAATTTTCCTGAACTTCTCTGTTTCACCGGTTCACTATCAAGCTTGTGCATTCTTTTTTATTAAAAACAAGCAAACAAAAAAAACACCGTATAAAAAAAGATACTGTGTTCCCGCAAGCACTGTATTTCTGGAATACTAAGGAGAAATTAAAGTTTTTTTGAAAACATCCTACTTGGATAGTAGTGTCTTCAAAATGAGTGTCATAGACAGTGATGTCAGAATAAATAAATAAATTGTGATTTCTCTGTCGTTCAGTTTCTTTGTGTCCCCCATTTGGAAGCTTAGACTGCACAAAATGAAGATAAAGTAAACACTGCACCAACATCAGCTCCATCAATGGATGCACGGCCCAAGCAGTGTGGGATTGCACACATGCAGGTCACTGTGGAGTGGAAGTACGGAAGAAGAATGTTAGGCTCAGTTGTTCTTATCTTGTAGAGTTTAATCCATAATCAAAATGTTGGTAACTGTAAGCATATCAAAAAGTAGCTTGTGGGGGGGAAAAAGCGTGCTGCTGCACCCCTAGTGTAAACAGTTCTACTTCTGTATGTGTTTGTATTGTCTTCAGCTCTCAGACCAGCTCTCAAGTTTCTGGCTAGAAGGCAGTGTATATTTCAAACGCATTATTTTGAAACATAAATACCTACAGTGCTTAGCCTGTGTGTTGGTGAAGTAGATTTGTAGTTCAGTGCTACATTTGGTTGGAGCTGAGAATTTGAATACTTGAGAAATTAAAGCTGAGAACTTGAGAACTTCAGCTCACTTCCATAAGGAGAACTGGTTGGGTTCCTGAGATTTGGGTTTCAGTATTTTAAATTCTTACACCATGTAGCTGTATTTGTTAAAAGAAACCGTAGACATGCCTTCCATTTCAGTATGACCAAGTGACCTATTCTCTGCAAATTAAAAAAAAAAAAAGTCTTAAAATGTGAGCCTTCTGTAAAACTGCCATCCTATTCTGAATCTTCTGAATCAAAAGCAAAATGCATCAGCAGAGATGGGAACACAATGTAAAACTCAAAATAGACTTCGGGCTGCTTTCCTTTCATTTTATGCATTATTCCTTAAGGTCTGTCTCTGAATCTGGGACATTTTTACATACCTGTAGGTAACATTTAGAATTAATGGCAGCTTTTCATTTGAGTTTAATGGGATCTGCCATATTTTATCAGATCTCAGTTGTGAGATAAGCAGCATGTGCATGGAAATCTTCAGACCCCCATTTTCCTGGGGCGAGTTGCTCATCTGACGGAGAGCTGCAGCGCACCTTCCTGTAGCGCTGTAGGTGGAGGCATCCACCAGAGACAGAGGTAATTGATCAGATCACAGTTACAGTGTTTTCCACTAAAATTAGCATCTATCTACACCTGGCACACTGTGCTATTTTACATAAGGTAGCTACTTCCTATGTGTATTTTACTTCAGTTTTTGGCAGAGATGCTTGTATTTTTTCAGTACCTTCCTTTTGATGAGTTCAGATGGTTGGAAATACGATTCTTCATGTGTCCAGAAAAATCAGATTTTCTTTTTAATTTTTTTTTTTAAAGCCTGTGTCAGCTTTTCTCCTCCTTCCTTCCTTTGCTAGCCCTGTCTTTCAGGCCACAGCACAGTGGTGCCCAGTCAGTGGGTCTCAGTACACCACAGCTACCTCAGAGAAGGCTTTCTCAGGGCCGAGTTGGCTCTGTGCATTGCTCTGTGTCCATATATATTAAGCTCTTTGGGCAAGGTTTGGCTTCATGTTGTGTCTTGTACAGCACCAAGCAAAAGGGCTGTGAGTTGTGCGACAGCTGTAGGAGAAAAGTTCACCATCTGATCCCTGCGAGTGCCAGCTCCTTCTGTATCTATTTTGCTCCCATGGTGATCCAGCTTTAGAACTGCTGCCTCCACACCCCTTGGATCAAAAGGGACTTTTTTTCTTAAGTTTTAAGCTGTGTTACAAAGCACATGTATTAGATGCAGATTTTGAATGGAAAGGCATGCTGAGGACTGGCTTGTTGGAGAGAAAATGGTGTTTTATTGCTGCTAGTTTTGAAAGAAAGACCTCACTTTTTTATGTGAAGTCCAAAATAAGTTTAAAATAGTTGTTTCACATTTTTGTGGTTGGTATTTTTTGTATTAATTGAGTGCTTGCACATACCTGCTTGCTATCTACTAGTAACTAATGATTATCCTGAACTGTTCTCCCCTAAAACTTTTCTTTGCTATCAGACAAGTGGGCACACGTGTTAGCTACGTGCACACGTGCATTTAACCAGTTCTTTTGGTAGAGGCTCATTTCTGGAGGCCAGCACATTTACATTTGCATTCAGTGGTGTGATGGTGTGGAGGTTTCTTCAAAGATGGTAACAAACAACAAACAGGCTGAGGGTTCTTGTCATAATAATAATAACTGTAATTATTGCTGCCCACAACAGAGGGGTTGGAAATAGGTGATCTTTAAAGTCCCTCGCAACCTAAGCCATACTTCTGTGCTAATTTCAAGGAGGTTTCTTCCGTCAGTTTCTAAGTGAAGAAAATGCTGACCTATGAATTGTGTGTACTGACCTATAAATTGAGGGGCAGTGTTAAGATTTGTCAGTTGCAGTGTTTGGTGAGATGTGGAATGTAATATGCAGATTATCAGGCCAGACCTCCTTTTTCCATCCAACAGACGCTCCTTCTATATCGCAGGGATTATTAGCACAGTTAAGTTGTACTTTGTGATGGTTGTTTTAGCCCTCTAGCTGATTAGAGGTGGTTTGCTGATTTAGGGGATTTTACTTTGTCTCCATGCTATATTTTCAACCATCTGAAAGCGTATTTGATTTGCTTCTCATGGTTGGCTACATAACAGCAATGTAGACATTGTAGTACACTTCCCAGTCTGTCAATATAGGGAACTGGGCAAGAGCGTAACAAACCAGTATTGCTTCAACCCTCTATCTCCAAGGTAAGGCTAATCAGCTTTTGTTGAAAACAGCAATCAGGGATTACTTCATCTCTCTTCTTTGTTTCTTAACTTCATGGTGCCAGATGCTTCAGTGCATGCAGTGTCAGGAAAAGACCTGCACTCCTTGGATTAATAGTGCCACTTTGCACAGAGACATTTCAATATTTTTCCCGTGATCCAGTAGTGAGCCTGTGGGGGATAGTTAGAACTCCCAACATAATGCTTTCTGTCTCTAGGCAAGAGTTTAACTTTGTTTTTGTACCCAGTGTTTCATACATTGTGACTGTTTTTCACATTTCATTATTAAAGAAGTATCTTCTGATTAAAATCCTGTGCTTTAAAAAGCTTCTTAGTTTAGCTGCTGGCTTCTGGCTGAAATTGAACAGATATAATTTCACCCAGATCCTGCCAGTGTTGTTTTAAAGTCTTTGTGAATATCTATTCCATGTATACTCTGCAAGTTTTAATAAAAGAAAAAAATTTGAGATGGGAGGCACTTTTCTAACAGCAGTTCTACCCTTCCAAGTAAAAACATTCTCCATCTGTGTGCTCTCCTATGAAAGTCGATAGCACTGTATTAAAAACATTGAAAGCATAGCCCTTTTGGATCTGAAGACTGCACAGCCTGAACATTGACTAAGTATTCTTCAAAATCCACTGGGGATTTATTGCTCGTCACTTACAGCTGGAGCAAATGGGCTGACTGTTTGGTGGTAGTACTTTCACTTCAGTTGAGAACAAAGATTGGATTTGAGATGTGGGAGATTCTGAGCCTTGTGCTCCTGTTCACATGTTTTTGCAATTGTGGAGGATGGCTATGTGAAATACATGGCTTCTTCAGCAAGATGCGCTGAAGAGGGTGGCACTTGTTTAATACTTGATTTTTGTTCCCAGAACTAAAGCAGTCTGCTGAATAATTGTAGAGAAATCACTTATTTGCTCCCTGCTTGATTTTTTCCATCAAGAAAGTGGGCACAATTATAGTATCGATGGTGTGTATTTTGAGAACTGTTACAGAATTGTAGAAATTGCAGAAGGTAGGAATGCTGTGACTCACATGTGGAAATTATTAGTAAAACGTTAATGTGGAAGTTTCCTCAAAATCCAATAAAGTTAGCAAATATTGACAAAGGTAATTTGTGCTTCAAGATCTAGTTGTGTGGATTTGCATAAATATGTGTGTATAAGCACACACACACGTAATAGATGGAACATGAGTCTATAAGCAGTTGAGTTTTTCTCCTTATTTCAGGCAGTGTTAAAGTTTCAGCTCTGTATCACTCAGCATACTAGTGGTGTTTACTTGCAGTTTTTGAAAGTGAAGTAATAGATTTGAGTCTCTGTCTGTTGAAGTTCTCCTTGGAATGTAGAGAACTTGGAAGACTCATTTGTGGTGTTTAGTATTGCTTGAACAGGTTCTTATGTTGAGTTTTGATTTCAGCAGAAGCAGGGAGGGATCAGATTGGGTAGCTGAGCATCTGCCCAGCATGTCTGTCTTCTAGGTCATCACTTGGTCTTGGTCCTTGCTGGTAGTAAGCACAAGATTTATATATATTAGCTTGGATCGCAGACTTGCACAGAATTTTTCTCTGTTAATTTATCTTTACGTACTAACTTTTTGTGCAGTGTTAGCATGTACAAACCAACCAGGCTTGGGCCACATTGTGGTAGACATTGTGAAAGCTGCAGTAAATGCTAGCATCTGCCTTTAAGGATTTTTACCCTAAAATAAACTCTCTGTGTCCTGCAATCTGCTACATTTACATAAATGACTCTGATACTGTGCAACAATTTGCAGATGTCCTGTGTTGTTCTCATTATTGTATGAATTACTGCACTCAAACAGAAATTTACAGATTTACAGTATGATTATATGCACTTAGTTTCCTTTAGAGGTAAAAACAAAGATTAGATTTGGGTAAACCAGTTCTCAGGAGAAGCTTGGGGGAGAATGCAGGCCTGGCATCTTTATGCATCCAAAACAATAACAAGTTGGAAAGTAACATGTCTTCAAAGAGAAGGGCTGATCGGAGAGCTGACCATGAGGATGATCTTCACCATTATTATGAGTTATAATTTCTAAAGCATTGACAGTTCCATGTTAGCCATGTTACTAAAAACAAAATCTAACTCATATTTTTTTAACATAATAGTTCTGATTTAAATTAAGTTTTCCTTGGATTTGCTCCTCATATTAAATAATCATACTTTTTTTAAAGATGGTTGTGATGGCAGTCACAGATGAATTGTGGTTGCTGGAATTTATTATCAAACATGAAACAGAGTATACTAAGCTGAGAGCTTTATCTTTGGATTTCAGTGAAGCTTTGATACTTTTCCTCACAGTATTCTTCTAGACAAAATGTCCAGCATACAGCTAAACAAAAACACAGTGTGATGGGTGAGCAATTGGCTGATGGGTCAAGCCCAAAGGGTTGTAGTAAATGGGGTTACATCAGGCAGGTGGACAGTCACTAGTGGGGTTCCCCAGGGCTCCATTCTGTGGGCAGTTCTCTTTAATGTTGTCATAAATGACTTGGATGTAGGACTAGAAGGCATTTGAGCAAGTTTGCTGACGATACTAAATTGGGAGGAGCTGTTGACTCCATCAAGGGCAGTGAGGACTTGCAGAGAGATCCAGATAAATTAGGGAGCTGGGTAATCACCAACCGCATGAAGTTTAACAAGAGCAAGTGCCGGATTCTACACCTGGGAATGGGCAGCCCTGGCTATACATACAGACTGGGGGATGGAGAGCAGCACCTCTGAATCTGAATTTGGGGGTCTTGGTCAGTGGCAAGTTGAACATGAGTCAAGAGTGTGCCCAGGCATTCAGGAAGGCCAACTGTATTCTGGGGTGCATCAAGCACTGCACTGCCAGCTGGTGGACAGGAGGGATTGTCCTGCTCCACAGTGTACTGCTATGGCCTCACCTGGAGTACTGTGTGCAGTTTTGGGCACCATGGCACAAAGAGGATATAAAATAGTTGGAGAGTGTCCAAAGGAGAGCTGCAAAGATGGCGAAGGGTCCAGAGGGGAAGATGTATGAGAAGCAGCCGAGGTGCCTGGGTTTGCTGGGCACAAAGAAGAGGAGGCTGAGGAGAGGCCTCATGGCGGCTGCAGATCCTCACAGGGAGCAGAGGGGCAGCACTGAGACAGGGCACGAGGGAACAGAGTGGAGCTGTCAGGGGAGGGTCAGGTGAGGGAAAGGCTCCATCCCAGAGGGCGGTGGACATGAAATGGGCTGCCCAGAGCAGTGGGCATGGCCCCGAGCTGCCGGAGCTCATGAAGTGTTTGGACAACGCTCTCAGTCATACAGTTTGATTTTGGGGTGGTTCTGTGTGGAGCCAGGAGTTGGACTCTATGATCTTTGTGGGTCCCTTCCAACTTGGGATATTCTGTGATTCTGTGAAAGTACAGAAATTTTTGCTAGGAGATAGGTAAAGGCAGGGTACCTGGAGAAACCAAAACTGGGATAGAAATTGAGCTAGCCCTGTAACTGCAAGAGAAGTATAGCTTGGAAAATATTTCAAAGTATTTCCAATAGATTCCAAGTCAGGACCCAGTCAATTCACTGATGTGCTGATAGCAGGCAGTTGCAGTTCTCTTCACTTCTCCATACTCAGTGACTGATAAGCATGTTCCTGGAATTCTGCTGAAAAAAAAATAGGAAGTGTAATGATCTTAAAACAGGAGGGTTGCCTTTTTAGAGGGTAGATCATTTTACATTGTTTGTTCCAAGTAGATACTTTGTGTTGGTCTAGAAACAACAAATTATACTGAGATAAGGCCAACATTTCGCAACTGAATCTCATATATATACACAGTTTAATTTAGTTTTGCTCACACTGGTGACGTTCATCGTAGTGTGGTCATTGTAGTTATCTCAAGAAAAGGAGAAAAACCACCTAGTGCTGTAACTCTAGCTGTTGGGTTTTCATACATGATGCATGAATTTCATGTTCTTTATAAATGTGTTGTACACAGGAGCATGTCATAGATTCACTGGAACATTTCCAGACTCATTCTAAAATGTGCATCCTGTAGGAGATATTACAGAAATGCAAGTTTCAGTGAATTTAAAGAAGTCTCTCTAGGGGTTCGGATGGAGGGGAAAGTTTAGCAAAGACAAGGCCAAGCAGTGTGCATGTTATTTTTGGGTCTGATAATTGTCTCTGTAGATTACTGTTCTATTTCTCCTATAAGTCTCTACATTGTAAAGATTATTTGGAATAGAGGGGGAAGTTACATAAAAAATGATGGCTTATAAAAAACCTAAAACTTAGAATATGTGTAATTTTGCATCATTTAAAAGAGTATGTATTTGTTGATGCATTTTCTAATTTAACACTCACAGCTAAGGACTTCTGTGCTCTCTATGCAGGTATATGTCTCGAGTCCATGGTATGCATCCAAAAGAAACCACTCGTCAGCTGAGTTTAGCAGTCAAGGATGGTCTTATTGTTGAAACCTTGACGGTGGGGTGTAAAGGGTCAAAGGCTGGTATTGAACAAGAAGGATATTGGTTGCCAGGAGATGAGATTGTGAGTATAAAATCTTTGAGAAAATAAATCATGATTTCTGGTATCTTCACATTAAATTTGTTTTAATTTCTATTTGAAGTTATTTACAGATGCTGTGTTGATGATTGTGACCAGAGAAGTAATGTGCTCTTAAACCTTTTAACCCTTTCTATTCCATAGGAGCTCTTTGTTCTCAAATGTGAGTTTTCTGCTATGAACACTGTTGAAATCTTGCTCAGTCATGCCTAACATACATAGTATTACCTCTTCTACAGTTGCATAGGAAGATAGTAGATATAACGTTATTGGTATTACTTGAAATCCTCAGATGTCCAGGAATACCAATGATGATAGCTTTTAAAAGATATTAATACAACAATTTTGGATCAGTATTGCCTTAATCTGAACCTGAGGATGGAAAAACTAGTCCATTTCTGAAGTGCTCATTACCAGAAATTCCAATATTACTCTCTTTCAAAAAGAACCAAAAAAAGTTATATATTTTGTTATATATAAACACACAGATAATCTGGAAACACTGGGGCATTCATTTGGGAAAGATTTTCTTAGTAAATTAGTTACAGGCATCCAGATATTGTTCCACTGAATATGTAAAATAAATATTTAAATCCAATTATATAGGTTGAAAGTTATGTAAAGGGAAGAAAAACATGTTTTTATGTCCCTACAAAGCTAAATTCTAAGGTACTCACAGTGCTATCTGAGAATAGCCTAATAGACCTGGAACAGAAGTTGTGCAGTTATGTTGCCTTGTTCAGAAGCCTGCTCTCTGTATTTACAAGACAGTGGTTTCCCGACAAAAACAGTTTAACAAAGCTTTAAAGTACTTGAACTAGAAATGCTTGTTTTGGAACATAAATTTCATTAAATACTGGTAAAACGGGCAACATTTTACAGATGTAGATAATGATTTAAACTTTGAAGAAAACCAGAAGAACTCTACAGGAAAATTAACACTAAAAGGCACTGAAATACTCACTGCATTATTGCAGCCATCAGTAAAATCATGAAAGGGGAATTATATGTTATTTTTTCTTTAAAATTGAAAGAAGCATAAACTATCAATAATGGAAAGCATTATATTTCGAATTATCCCAGTCGTACTAATTTTAAGTATTGCAGTATTTATATAATGTATGTTACATCACTGTTAAACTTATCACTCTAATTTGTTTAGAAATCCTCAGGGGAGCTTCTAAAGGGTATTTAGTTTTGTCTCCACAGTTCTCCCTGGGGGTGAGCATTCAGAAATTCCTGCTTCGCTGTTTTAGATATTTCTTTTGTCAGTTTTACGTGTTTTGAGGTGATGTTAGTTGTGTAGACACAACATAACATAGTCTGATATTTGTAGTTATCCGAAGTGTTCAATGTGTTTGTTTATTGCTAAGAGAAGAAGAAAAAAAAAGAATCAAACTGCCTCACAGTAGCCATTTCATAAAGGGTCATTCAAAAAAAGACCCCTGCTTCTTATTAACAACATTTATCTAACAAAAATAGTATGATAATCAATATGTAAATTCCCAGCGAGCCATTAGAATTAAATTGTTATTTTATCTCAGAATGTAAAGAGTTCTCTTTGACTTAGTTTAAGATACTTCTTAGGTCACAGTATGAATAGCCTTTTGGTTAGAAGTACTGATTGGTAAGCACTGCTGCATTATGCTGTGCCCCTATGTCTGACGGCCATCTCATTTGTTCAGAACACCAGTGCAGGCTTGACTTAATGGCTTTATGCATTAGAAGGAATCAGGTTCCAATCAGGGCCATGTTTCAACAGTACCCAGCTTCCAGCTTCTCTGGATCCTAATACTGAATCAAAATGCTGCAGACACCTGAAGCAAAATACATTGACTTGATATAAAGGAATTCTTTGGGTTTTTCTTATTCTAAAATTTCTGTTGAGTAACAAAATTATTACTTGACATCAGATCAAGTATTTTCCATCCTTCAGCAATTGGTGCAAAACTGTAATGTTTGGTATGTTGCTTACATTGGACACACTGGATAGTGTTACATGTACTTTGTCTGCGCTTGATCAAGATGCAATTTGTAGTTTTGTGTAATCCAGATCTGGTACTAATGGCTGTTGAACCATGAGCTCAAGTTACATTTCAGTGAGGACAAAGACGCAGGAGTCTTTTCAGAGATCCACTTGTAGGAGATAGAACTCTGAAATTGGGCTGTTAACACTGGAACAATGATTTCAGACTCAGCAAACTATAGCACTTACAGACAGATTCTTGACCCCACTGGCAAACATGGTTTGACTGGTACTGCAAGAGCTTTCAAAGCTCGTAAAGTGAAAGACTTGAGGACTGATCTACCACATCTGTGCAAAAAATGCTGTTGGATTTCAGCTTGTTTTCTGGCACCACACTGAAAGTCAATAAGGAACACCTGTTTCAAGGAGTTGGCAAAGGGAGTCATGCTTCTCATCCCTCCTTTGATTTTTTTTAATCTGAATATATTTGTTTCTTTGCATTTCTGAAGTTTTGGACCTAAATTCTATCATTTAAAGTCTGTATTCAAATAAATAAATTACTTGTCTGATCTGCAGATACTGCTGTGCACCTATATCATTTATGCGGGTGCCTGACTGCAGGCTGACGCAAGACCTGAAACTATTGATTTTAATGGTGACTGTGGATTGATTGCTAAATGGTAACAATAATTAAAAACATATGGATTATGAAAATGCAGCTATGTTTGGAAAAGATTAATTAGGTAGCTTGTGGTGTTTGCTTATCTATTTCCAAACCCTTGTGCTATCCATAGTTTGACATGGTGATAGATAAATGCAGTAAGGACATGATGTCTGATATGGTTTCTCACAGCCCTCAGAGGAAAGTGTTAAAAATTTATGCTGCTTTGCTATCAATGTTCTGTCAGAACGGTGGTTAAAAAAAAAAAAAAATATATATATTTTTAAAATGAGGCAAAATATCATGTCCTCAGATGTCATACAAAAGAACTAGCTGATGTGCAAAGATAAAACTGTTTGGGGGTATCAGGAGGAGGAGGCCTTTCCAAGAGAGACAGCCATCTGAAAATGAATGTTCTGAAAAACTGGAAAAAAAGAATGATCAGATTAAAACAGCATAAATTTGTGCTCTTTTTCTCTGATGTATGTGGGGGAGAGATTTTTAGATGTGTTACTAAAACTAATTTAATGTATAAAGCCAGTTGCAGGTTGGTAACACAGGTTAGTAGATATTTATGGGTTGGTAGCTATGCAAGAACTTTGCTGCAAGTACACATGCAGGTACTCATTTTATTTGCTCATTTACAATCTATACAGATGTTTTGCAAATGTTCAAAATGTGTTCTCATCTTACAGGCTTTCTCATCTTGCAGATGATTAATGCATTTGACACAAAATAAATGAGAGAAGAAATTATTTTCCATTGTTACCCAGCATTTTAGTTAGTAATTTTGCATTTTCACTGTCTGTCGTTGACATTATTATGCAATTCAACAAAATCTCTGCAGCTTCTTGCCTTGCAAGGGAAATGTCGCTCCTGAAATCTGGTAATGGACAGTTACTTTTCCTTTCTAAAATCTTAATCTCTGTTTCTCACAGAACTTTTGGAGTTTGGAAGTGTTACTCATTCTCAACAAAAAAACACAAATGACCTCTTTGCTCTTCAGGTTTAGAAAAAAATTGCAAATAAGTGTTATTAGCAATGTTGTTGATGCAGTAACTACAAGGAAAGTGTGGTTCTTGATGAAAATAGTAATGAATGTCCTTACCTATTAATTTCTGGTTTTAAGTTTTGCCATGATTTTTGTGTACTTTTATCATTGTAAAATAGCGGTCAGTCTAATCTCAATGAAAGAAATTAATTAAAGCACCAATACCATGTAGCTTTATGAGGTCTTGGATATATTTCTTACAGTTAGTGTGCCTTACTCATTTGCATATTTTTTATTTTTCTACAGACAATGTGCATGGTGGTATTTTGAGCGTTTATTTTGCTAATTCTTCTCATGATTAAAGTCATAAAATTGCTGTGGCCCAGCAAGAGGCGTTATGAATGTATAATTTCATTTTACATGTGTTCATAAAACCAAATTATATTATGTTCTTCTAAAATGGAGACATTTTAGTAGCAAAAATTTACTGTTTGCATTTGAAGGGGATGTATCTCATAGCACTGCTGTGGTTTAAAGTTCGTAGTGACCAAATTCTCTAATGACACATAAAGGGTGAGGCTTCACACTTAATTAGGGTACTTCGAGCTATTTCTTCACTGCCAAAATAGATACAAGGTGGTCATGCTTTTGAGAGGTCAGTTTTTAATAGAAGTCTGTTTTCCCAAAAGCAATTATGTAATTGATTGCTTATAGATAGGGCCTACGACTCTTCTGGCTGGTTAAGTCTGACTTTGGGCTGTAGTTGCAATCATTTGTGTGTGCACTTGTTGTTCTCCATCTCTCTAATTGTTGTTTCTCCAATTCTTGTCTTGTAAAGAGTTTTCAGTTTAGTGAAGACTATGTCGTTTGTAGGGGTAGTTTTCTTGCTTTTCTCTTTTAAGAAAATATTAGAAGAATGTGATTTTTCCCTACACATCATGTATTCAAAACTTGCTAACTCATCTTGGCAATTTTCTGATATTTAATATTTGGAAAGTACTGGTACTTGCTCATAGCAACTCCAGATACTTTCAAGTCCCAAGTCTACCTAAATTAACCATCTCTTCACTATGTCTGTTTTACCATCATTTTAACCTTTTTCTGACCCACTGCCAGCACTGTGAATTTGTTAACCCTAGTGACCTCAGGCAAACACCCAGTGATTACTGTGATTTGATGTGTTGCAGTTTTATTTTTATGAGGCTCAATCTATACGAAAAAAGAATTTTGGTTGTTATGTTTATGTTAATCTAAATTGCTTTAGATTGAGCTGGGTTTCTTGCTGTGCTTAATTGCGTTAGTAACTATATTGATTTTTTCCGTGCCAGGGCATTGCTGATTGCCAGAAGCAGTGTTTTGAACTGGCTATGCCATCTTGAGTCTCTCCATAAGTATTGAGATAATCGTGAAATCTTAAGAATGGTCACTGTGAGGGTTTGAATCTTCTCTGGATGTAAAATGCACTTTAAATTTGAAAAGAGAACATAACAACCGCATAGCTACCAAGCTGGCCACATTGCTAGCAAGCTGGGGGCTTTTGACTAACTAAGTTGAGGAATGGTTTTAATGTGCATCCCATTCATTTCAGTTACGAGCAGAAGAATAATATGAAATAGCAATAGTGACAGCCAGTGCCTTCATCATGAATGCTCTTCCCACTAGAGAGCACAAAGAGGAAGAACATGTCATACCAAATGAAGAAAAATTTTCTCCAGTGTTTAAAAAAAAAAAAAAGGTCTTATCTATCTGTATTGCCTTGAATCAGAAATTCTGTGTGAATTCACCAGTCCAGAGCCAAATACAGCCCAAACCATGGTAGCTGTTCCACTCATATTGTAACAAATCAGGCATTTTCCAGGCTGGAACTTTCCAGACAGATTTTTAATTATTGTGAAATTATCAGTATTCTTTACATTTCGTGATTCACTAATGCAGAGTTAATGAACATTCTTGTGGGAGATAAAATTTCAGACTAGCTTCCATCTCTAATTTCACACCTCAGGTAAGGTGTGAGGAGGCTTTGAGGCTCAGAGCATCTATCAGTTTGGTCTCACAAGGGCATTCAAGAGAAATGGGTATCCGGAATTGACTTTTTCTTTGCTATCTTATCTTTCCATCCTCTAAGGTTCCATCTTTCAGAGGTTATTTTGACAAAAGAATACCACCGTACCAATCACTGTGCACTAAAAGAAAAGGATTTTTCTAGCAAACAGTTATCATAAATTGCACTAGTGTAAATGTCTGCTTATTATTGAGCCAAAAATAAGTGTCTGCTAGTGTAACACCTTGCTGGAGAAAAACAAATCTTTTCAAGTCATCAAATTAAAGCATAGACTATTTTGTCTTTGAGGAGCAAATTGGAACTTGGAACTCCCACCTCATGGTTGAGAAGTGTTTTACTCTTGCTGCATTGAAGCCAAGACCCTCTTTGTCTTTACATTAAAGCTATTGATATGTAGCTCATGAGGATGGCCTCACTGTCTCACCAGTGGCCTTTCTTTCTCAATATGTGTTAAGAATTATTAACAATTCTGTACTTTCCAAGTTTTTCTCTTCCCATATGTTCAGGAATATTTCTTCCCTCCACTCCAGCCCTCCTTTATTTTTCATCCCCTAAAAAGAAAGTACCTGTACCTTCTGAATATCAGTTCAAAAGCTCACATTGTTTGGAGGATCTTCACACTTGCAATGATGACACTAGAAGAATCCACCTTATTGCATACCTAAGGGATGATACTTCTTTTAAACTGGTAAAACTACTTCATCAGTATCTTCATTTGCCTATCCCAGCTTTGCCAACGTGACTGTTAATTTGGTCAATCCAGTGCTCTTTTCTTCTTGAAGGTTTTCACTCAGTATTCTGTGGTTGTGATACTGACATTGTTCACAGATTTCACAACGTGTTTTGCTGCCTAAAGAGGTATGCAGGAGAATGATAATTTACTTTCAGGTTTGAAGTAGATTAGTCAACCTAGTCTATATAAAGTTTCCAATGTGGGACTCAAATTATGTTTATGTACTAGATGACTTAGACCAGCCCATCTTGAGTTTGTTCTGAAAATATACATTTTGTGTTTTTCAAACTCTTTCATGCCATCCCTGACCAGCATTGTTTTTATCAGTTTGTGGGTTCAAAATGCTATGCATCTCTGACAGTTACTTTGATTCTTTTACTGTGATGTCATGCTGATCTCTGAATGAAATTTCATGAAGCTAATGAACTTATTAACATTCACACTTCGTTCACAATAAAAGCAGACCTCATTCCTTTTCTGTCACTGACAGCTGAAACAATACCAGCCACACCTATGGCACAAGAAGGGAAAAGAAGTTGGAGATTTAAGCAAGGAGTGTAGGAATTTTTGCTGTTGGTTCAGATAAAAAGGTTAGAATATTGTTTGAGAGAACTGTGTGTGCAGAAACATCAACATAGAGAAACACTACAAAAACCCATGCAGAAGTTATGGCCAGAGCAGCAATGTAAATGTGCATGAAGAAGAAGAGAGGAGGGAGAGCCCTTTTATGCGCAGTGCTTCTTGGAAAGAGACTTCGAACTACGGGAAGAGAGGTGCTTTTTTTCTTCTGATCTGGATTCATTCTGTTTATCAAGGAACAAAACTTTCATATACATAATATGGAAATAAAAGGCAGTGAACCTAATAAATACTTCACTCCATCACTGATTTATCTCCCTAATGAGGATAGCTTACAAACCTCCTCTTGGCTCAGCCTGAGTAAAAAATTATGACATTAATGGCAGAAGTGAATGCGGTTTCTGAGGAGATAGGTTGCATGTTTCTATTAACCTTGAACTCACTTGGAACATGAAGAAGGATACAAATTATTTTCATTTGAAATGACATTCTATTTCTAATAACGTGGAGGAGAATGCTCATATTGTCTCACCTGAAATAATGTATACTACTGCTACCCAAATATGATCTTTTTGGGAGGGAAATTGAGATTTATTCTTTGCTTCAGGAACAAAGCTCATAGGCTGAGAAGATGAACTCACAGAGATTTTAGCAGTCATTTTGGCTGCTGGCATGCCACTACACTTCTTAAAAAAAAAACTTCACTTCTTTAGCTCTGGCAGTTGGAGACTGGCTCTGCACTTTGGAGCCAATTGCCTCAAATGGGCCAGAACATAACTATAAGGTAGATGGAGGAGTGAAAATCTACCTGTCCCGGCGGACATCCAGAGAAGACTTTGGTGGTTTCTGCTAGAAATGGAAGACTTCTAAGACAAACTGGCAATAACTTAATTAGACAAATGGGCTTGCAGATGAAGCTCAGTGAAAGAAAGTCTACTGAGAGGCTGTGGAATTCACTGCAGAACCTGAGTCTTCTTTCATGTGTGCATCAGAACTGGAAGCAGTTATCAGTGAAGAAGATGGAACTGAATTATCACAAGCCTAAAAATACACCTGTGTTCAATACATGCTATAGAGAAGGAGATTTTGATCTGTCTCCTGACTGATGATTTTCTGTTCTTTTTAGGATAAAACTGATCTCTAAAATGAGAAAAATTAAAAGTAATGGAACAAATCAGTTGTTGGCTGATACTATGAAAATCCATATAAAATGAAGCAAAATATATAAACAAGTACTTGAAATTAAGCAAGATGCCTGGGTAGTTGTGAGGATATATGAACTCATTATTGCTTTGGATTTCTTTTTGTGATGAAGAATGAGTAACAAATGCCCTCAAAGTATCCTACAAAGTCAGATTGTGGAAATCCATTCTAAAGATGAAGTTCAGGTCATCAAAGGAAAGGATCTATAAAAAGACAAGTGATTTGCAATGCACAGATTATCCTGTCTCTAAAATCACAGATCATTGTAGCTACCTGCTGCAGCAGTTTTCTAGAAAAAGAAGGAGAAGATAAAGTGAAACAATTTTCATAAAGGAATTCTAGTTGCAGAAGTCTTTTTGGCTTTGAAGGAGAGATGGATGCTTGTTTACTTGCATAGCACTTTTGATGAGCAAAAAAAAAAACAACACACAAGCAAAACATCAAAACATGAATCAATGTATCTAGTAGTACATATATACAAGAAAACTACTGGGGAGAAAAGGAGTTTATTTTGGTGCTGAGTTTAATGTATTACTGCAATATTAAATGTAAGACATGGGATGATCTAAAAAACTTTATCATTGTAAAGCAATCATCCTGATCAAGTATGGATCCTGTAGGGAAATACTTTATTAAACAGCTCCCTCACTGTTTACCTGCAGCAAAGATGTTAAGTCCTCTGAGCCATCAAACAATTAACCCTGCCTTCCTCAGTGCTGAGCCTAACCCATCGTGATGAAGAAAAGTAAAAGCAGATTCAGTGAGCTACTGAATGCGAGTTTACAGGAAGATTCTTGCTCACTAAGGAAGAGATGAAGCCAGAGATGCGTGGCGTGAAGAGAAGGCCGATCCAAAGGCCCACAGGGGGCTGCCCTCACAGCAGGCTAGGGCCTGTGGCAAAAAAAACGTGCAACAGTGAAAAAAAACTGGAAATTGTGGTCTATGGCACTTGTGTTTGCTAGACCCAGGTAGAATTTGATGCACATTACTATCTCAGTGAAAATCAATACATCTACCAATGAGTCATGGTAAGATTTCTTACTAGGTGCTGTACCAGTGAGATACAGCCTTCTTAAAAAAGAGACAACTGTGCATGTACTCTGTGCATACTTGGTAGTCTTAAGAAAAAAAAGGAGCCAGGATCTGCTCTGTCCAGTTCTCTGGGAAACCAAGGTTTGGCAGCCAGGTTTGGTAAAACTTTTGTTACAGAGTAGTCACTTGAGAGTTCAGCAGGAGTGCAAAACCAGTGAGAAGATGGGAGACTCTTCAGAGTTGAACACAGTTTAGCATTTCTACAATACTTAAAGGCTCTTTTGCCTGCTCTTATCTGAGCCTGTTTCAAACTGCCTTTAGTGTAGTTTCTGGTATTTATGCTTTGAGAACAATATTGATGAACAAACCAATAATTTAAGTGTGCAGTAGCTGTTTGGAGCAAATATGTAAGAAAGAATTATTTCCTTCAAGTTTTGGTTTGGAGAACAGGAGCATTGTAGGAGGTGCGCACACACACACACACACACACCCCTCCCCCAAAGTGGTCTGTTACTTTTGTGGATGATGAGGACCGAAAAATGCTCTGCAAAGTTTTAACAACTATCTATAGTAAAGCTCATGTCTAATTGAAAAGCTTGGATGGGAACAGATGCTACCTGAAAAAGGCGGAAAGGAATTGATTAATTAAAAGTGGAAAATTTGTTTAGAAATACATAGCTATCACTCAGCTTTTTCTTGTTTAAGGAGAAAGCCAATAAACTGACCTTGAAAAGCAGAATCCTCAATTTTAACAACTGCTCTCTTACCTGAAGGAATCAAGTAATTCAGTGGACCAAGCTGAAAGAACTCTGGTGTTAAACTGATGGAGGTGGAGAGGAGAGAAAGAAGTGTTCCATATGGCTATTCCTGAATCCTAAAATACCGTGAAGAAATTGAACATTTGCCTCAGGAATGACATCTTTAAATTGAGCACGGCCCAATTAGGTGTCAGAGAAATGGGAATCGGAGAAATGATGGGAACTCATTCATTGAGATCTTGTCTACTTTTCTAAAGGGTTATGAAATAGGAAGGATTCCACAAAAGTTTGGGTTGGTGATTTGAAAACATCTTGAAATAAATATAGCATGTAAATGCTACTATTTTAAAATAGTTTGTATTTTGTAAACAACTTTTTCTGCTGCTGTGGACCTGCTTGCCATTCTAGATCCTTGTATTGTGACAGACTAAAAGTGTTGTTATGATACAGTGTGGGTGAAATAGTACAGTGTATCTGCTAATACTCTTCCTTTAGGCTAAATGTAAAAGCTGTTGTGAGTTCTCTGTTCACGAGAAGACAACTGGAGCTGTAGAGTCTCTTTAAAGCACAGACATTGCACAGAGCTGACCGTGGGTTTGTGTACAGGTGGGTCTGATTGAAAATCCAGTGATGTGAAAGGAGCTGTGCGTGCGTGGGTGTGAATGGGAGGTTCTAGAGAAGCAGCACAGCAGCACGTAGGTAAGCAGCAAAGAAACTCTGGAGAAGCCCTTGAAACAGCTGGCGAAAAAAAAAGTCCAAAAAGTACTATGGGACAAAAAGCCGTAAAGGAAAAGGCTGGGAACCATGAGCTCCATGGAAAATGCTTTCCTTCATTTGCGTCATATTGAATTTAGGACAACAGAGCTGTATGTATATAATTCATAAATAAACATGATTGCGCCAAAGAAATAACTGACTTATAATTGTTTTTCTATCTATGTGACCCTTTTTTTTTTTTTAGCTGACTGGTTGGGTCCAAAGGATAGCCATAATTTGGATGGCTTGGGAAATCTAGTTCAACAGTGTGAAACCAGCAAATCCCCATAGAGGGGAGTTTTGTGAATAGAGTTTTGCCTTTTTCCCCCCTCCCTTTTCCTCTCTTCTGCCTGATAGTACAGTGACTTTTTACCGAGTATCTGGGCTACCATTAAGGGACTTGGAGAAAACAGATTAACAGGTAAGAAATGAGTTATGTTAATGGAATGTACATTTTAAAAAGGCAAAGTGGTCCTTTTAGACAAAGTCTAAGTAAAAAGGTTATAATGTTTTCATGTGCTATGACTATGTATAACTTACAGGAAAATAAAAATTTACTGTTTGTTTTTATATCTCTTTTTTTGGTGCAATAATTATGGTATTGACAAGGTATGGAAGTGACCTAATTGTTGTAGTTGTGACCTCTAATTTATTGTTAATGTTACTGTCAGTATGTGCTTCACATCTCCTTCTTAATGGTATGCTAATTGTACAGCGGAATGTCACATTCTCCAACATACAGATTCCCTATTTCAATTACAGCTAAGTAAATCTCCATTACTAATGAGTAAGCATTTCTTTTCCATGTGCATTTGCATTATAATGGACATTTTCTTTAGGCACTAAAATTATTCTTTCCTTGACAACAACTATATATTTCGTTTTACAGTAAAGGCTACGACATGGTGATTCATTCTTTTCTGCTGGGTTTATCTCTTTTTAAATTGTCAAATGTTCTAGGTAGCCTGACATTTTCTGTCCTATGTTATTTTTCTGTTCTTCCAGAATAAGTATATGTATTTTCTTTAAGACAACCTATTTAATACAAATCATGAAAAAGTAAGCTTATGTGTCAGTCATAAGTTAAGCCATATTTCAGAATTGTTGCTTTGTTTCATTCATGTTGCTGAGAAATCTCAACTGCTATTTATGTCACTGCAAAGTGACCTTTGTGATATAATGTTTGACCGATTTGAATATAAGAACAAATGACCACAAGTGACCCATATCACTGCAAGATTCCACTCTGCTTAACAGAGCATAGCTCTTCAGCTATTAAATAAAATCCCCCTAACAGACATTTGCTGCCCTGCTAATGCATATATCTACAAAAGCAACGGAGAGCTGAGTAAAATGAAGGGGGAAGGCCTCCTGTTCCATCTGAGCTGCGCGGCTCTGCTGCCAACCCCCCTCCCTCTGAGAGCTGTGGGCAATCCCTGGGTACCACTGGATTGGGCAGCCGGCTCCAGCCAACGGAGGAGTCCCTTGGTGACCCAGAGGCTTCCCCTGCCCTCCATCAGGGAGCGAGCATATTGGCAAGCTGAGTCCCTATGGTGGAGATCCTGCCTTCATACTGTATGTCCCCAGGAACATGTGTCCCCTTTTGTAAAACTATGAGGACTGTGAGTTTTATTGATAAAGTGGGAATTTCATCTTTGATCATGTGCAGTAAAGAAGGCATTGGTTTGATTTCATTGGGGTCTATTCAGTGAATCACTTTACAGGAGCCAACACAGGTTTCTGTATCATTGATTAATAATCATTAATATTCTTGAATATTTCTGAGTTTACCTGGTGGTGGGTGTGTATGTGGGGAAGAAGATGGGTGTTGGGTTCTTTTAATCATATAAGTACCTGGGATATTGTAAAGAGACAGAATGTGGTTAAAACATGAGGTAGCATTCCAGAAATGCAGGAGGAAATGTATGCAGCCAGATGTTAGAAGTAACATTGATTTCCTGGTCACTGTGCATGAGTTCTTTCTAGCCTTGTGTATATCCTGATAATCGGACGGATTACAGTATAGATACAAAGTTTGTTTTGTTTTTATTTTGAAAGGCCTACGGTATGCAGCCTTTTTCCCAGACAGCAGCAAAAAACAAGGTGAACAATTTTTGCACTATGTGGTTTTGAATTCTGTCATATTTTCTATTACGTTTCTGTCTTCCATTAGGATAGCTTAGTTTGCTATATTAACCACCACCATCATCCATATCACTTCCAATTCTGAGTTTAGTCTGCATTATGTATGTATCTAGTTTGATGATTTTTCTCTCTCCTGGGGGCTGGAAGTGGTTACTCACACGTTACAGTTCAAGATGTTGTTACAATGGTTGCCCTTTAATCAGTCATTTTTGGAGTGGCTGATGACACCTGGTGGTGTATATCGTAAATGCAGACTTAACCGCGTTTGCAGCTGGCGGAGGATTTTGACCTGTCCTACCCCGAGCGCTGGCAGGCAGAGTTTGAGCTCTTTAAATGAATCTGGTCTCCTGCACGAAAAAATCTCCTGGGAGCACATTCTCCTCCCATTCAAACCGATGCAAACCGAGAGAAGCAGTAACATTTCACTGCTGTTGGAGCAAAATTACTGCCTCTGACCTTGCTATTGAAGTCAATAGTATAGCTTCTCACAAGGGCTATGTACCTTTTTTATTTTCTTTATTAACTTTATTGAGATATTGCGTAGATGAATGTTTTATAAATGCTTATGCACTAAACATACTGCATTCAACTAAAAATCTTTTCTGTGAAAAACCTACTGATAAATATTTGGAACTAATGATATTTTCAAAACTTTTGATTGGGATTACTCAAGGAAGCTTCTTCTGGTGTTTCGTTTATCATTGTGGTTTCTGGCTTGAGCACATGATTTTTCTTGCCAGCAAGTATATTTCCCTGTGTTTATTAAATGCCGCACCTCTTTGCCAGCATATTTCCTAACAATGGAATATCTGGGATATACCAATAAGTAATGAGTATGAATAAAAAGGAAAAATCCTGGAATCTTCATTCTCTGGTAAAATTCCTCAGTAGCCAGAATCTCTTGGGCTCGTCTCCATTTGATTTTTCTCTGGGTAAAACTTAAGTCAAAACTTTCTTGTTAATTGGCCCTATATTGCTTTTTTTTTTTTTTTTTTGCAGTTCCATAAAGAAGTATTACACTAAATATTAAATATCCTGATTTTTGTCAATCTGCAGAGAAACCGCATGCATCTACAATGCAGTATCTTTAGTTATTTCTAAAATATTGCAAAGAAAGGACTCCCAAAGTGTTCTGCCACTGGATTTTGTTGAAGGGGAAAGATGTGGTGAAATGAGAATACATTCTTTATAGCTAAATTAAGTGGTATTGTTTTGCCATTCTGAGATGCACTGAATTGATACATAAAATAAGAAACAGAACCAATAGAAGAGTCAAGTTACACTGTTAATCTGAACAACAAAGGAGGATGAAGTTCTGAGTCAAAAATTATTGGTTAAGGATTGTTTTTTTTTCCATTTTATTGGTTTGTTTTTCCTAAACTTACAGCTCCAACATTCATAGGGTATAAACTTTAGTGTAGGCAATTGGGGTTGTTCTGAAATGTCTTATATTTGTGGAGGACTCTGGTCAGATGAGTTATGTACAGGATACAACTGCTTCAGCCTAAGGGACTGGAGTTGCCACTTCGTAGTGCTTCTTACCCCACTCCATGGAGGGGACCTGACACCTAGGGACCTGAGGGGTGCTGCTTCCCAGGCATGGGAAAAGAGAATTGGACAAAAGCCTGTTCAGGCCATTGGTGGAAGTTAACTCCACCTTTACAACATGACATTAAAAAAACTTGATCAGATTTTTATCAAGATAACTTATTGAAGGATAGGATTGATTTTTTCAGACATCTGAACCCATTGAAAAGTGACATTTGGACATAAAAAGGCATTGGGAGTTTAATCTGAGATATGACAGTTATTTTGTCTTTGAAGTGTAAGGAAAAGTATGGCATTTCAGATAACAAACATTTAACGGTGGCCACTGGCAATTCTGTCTGGTTTTAGTGCTAGAGATTCCTAGAGCAAAATTCTGCCTCCAAATTATATGCATGCTGCTCTCAATTACTTCAGCAAAGCTTGTGCACGTGTTTCAAAGGTCAGAATTTGGCCATTGGGGCTGAATTTTCAAGAAGGAGTGTATTAAAGACATCTGTGTGTCAGCAGAACCATATCCTTTGTCTTCTGTAGGACATTTCAGGAATAAGTGCTGTTGGGCACTTCAAGTGAAACATTTTCTATTTTTTGAATTGTATTGAGATTGCTTAGCAAAAACATTTCTTGCAATTGTAGGTTCATGATTTTATGTATTCCTTGTAACTTAACACTTTGGAAAGCTGTCAATTTAAAGAGAGTAAAGACTGGAAGAGGCCACCCTTCAGAATATTACAGTTGAAAATATACTGTAACAATCAAACTAAGGGGACATAGTCCAAGGAAATACGTATGCTCAATTGAAGTGCACAACCTTTTGTTTGTAGCCTAATACAGAGAGGTTGACAACAGTGTTGTACACGAAGGTAGAAAACAAAGCCACTTTTCATTGTGGACAGAGCTCATATTTGAAATTATGTTACCTATCAGACACTTGAAAAAGCTAAAACGTGGCATTCACATACTGTTTGAGTTAGCGCATATTAAATTGATGAAGATCTGTAAGCATGTAGGTTTTCCCCTGTTTTTTAAACATTATACACTTCTTAAACTGTTTATAATGTCTAATTGCTGCTGGATTTCAAGACATATCAATTTTGTTCTTAGTTCCTGAAGATTTTGACAGAATATCATACCAAAATATTTTGTATTTTTTGTAGGACTGGGAAACAGAAAATCATGACTGGTATTGTTTTGAATGCCATTTGCCTGGAGAGGTGTTGATATGTGACCTGTGTTTTCGTGTGTATCATTCCAAGTGTTTGTCTGATGAGTTCAGGCTTAGAGACAGCAGTAGTCACTGGCAGTGCCCAGTTTGCAGGGTGAGTACCTATGAGCTTTCATGTGCTGATTAGAGGGTTGATATTCATGAATAGTTTCATTAAGGTGCCCAGATGGTCTGGCCAGGTTAATGGATAAAGAACTGAATATTTTAACAATGGTACATATCTAGAGCATCTGTACAGAGATACTAAAATATGGTGCATGTAGCAGATGGTTATTTTTGAAGACTCCAGCAAGTTTTACTTATGCATTTGAAAGCACACAGTATACTGTGTGGGAATGTGTGTACGTATGTATGCAACGTATGAATGCAGTATATTGTGGAAATCTTCAACATGAGTAAATAAATTGCTGTATAAGATGCTGCTGTTTTTACTTAACCTCATTTTAATGAATCATAACGTATTTTTTTTTTGTATTTTGATGACTGTATTCTTAGTGTTTTATTAGAATCATATTTTACATTGTAAAGCCACAATCATGTTGCTGACAACTGCAGTATCTAAAACCAAGGGGTGAAATTCTGCCTTTCATTTACTCCTATGCATTTACTGGCATGAAAAAGCCAGTATGGATTTCACCCATTGCATCTGTATCTATACTGCTTTTTCTTTACAGTTGTTTTTCTTATGAATGTGGTAGGGTGACAGCAGAGTTATTTCTTATATACTTTAGAAGAAAAGCAGGTATGTTGTCTACATGTTGTTAGAAGACTAGACATATGTCATGGAAGTGCTTGCTGGTATCCAGCCTTGCATTAGCTAGATACTTTTCCTGACCGTTGTCATCTCCGCATAACCTCCCACAATGCACCACATTTCTAGGCCTCCTTAAGTAGGGAACAATGCATATGAGTGAGTAAGACGAAATTATTGATATAAAAGGCATAAAAACCTGCCAGTTGCCCTCTACCTTGGGTTACTGGAGGAGAGGAAACTCCTTGCCAAGGGCTGAGGTCTAGCTGTAGGGCAGCGGACTGACCTTCAGATGATGTGTGCTGTAACCAGCATTAGGGGTCAGGTGCTTCTGTAGCACAGAGAAGTGTTGTGTTGGTTTTTTTTAACACATGGATTGTTTTCCTTTAAAACAATGCTTTCTGACTGCTGTTACCTTAGAACCAGTTGTAAAAACCTGACACCTTCTGCCTCAGAGTGGGAGCTCTCAGGGTTTAGGGAAATATTGAAAATAAAAAAAATTGAGCATGGGTCGGGAAGTGTAAGGGGATTTTAAAAAGTACTGGTGGCAGGGAACAAGCAGTTAAGAATGAGGACATGTATCCTCTTGTATTGAAGTACCAGCATTTAATTTAGCTGCTCAGTATTCTCACTGTTGAAGAATGGCAGTATATATGTGAATTGCTTTTAGATTTTTAAAGTAACCACTTTAATAATTGGTTCTCATAATAAATATTGCTAGTTCTTACAAATAGTTAAGATTAGATAAACCTGATCCAATCTCCACTCTAATTTGCAAACAATTTTAGATGACACTTGGCAAAAGAGGGAATGTAAATTATTTAAGCCATCCTGTATGTTAGGAGACATAAGACTTATAGCATCTATCTTAAAAGGTGGATGTCTGCAGAGAGGAAGAGCTGAATCACTGCATGCAGAGTGCACAGATCTGTGGGGTGGTCAGCTCTGAGATCAGTTGGACTTTCATCCTAGAGCTTTGAGATCCTTTAAGGCACTGATATTAAACAAATGTTCACCTTTAAGAAAATGCTGTGAATCTTAGACCATATGTAATGTGTCCTTTTGCCTATTGATTCTCTTTTTATTACGCAAGGAGAGGTTTTGAGGTCTCTTATATCCTTCCTGCTCCTGAGACCTTTGCCTTGCTCGGTGCCTCGGTTGATAACAAACTTACTTATGAGAATACTGCCACTTTGAATGCCATGCCATCCCTTTTCCCCTTGTGCTGGCATCTCTAACTCTTCTGATGATTACTCTGATTCATTTGAAGCCCTAAGTTTGCAAACCGGGACTAATGAGATTGGCACATTCCCTGGGAGCAAGGAAGAGGTCTAGATGAGAATTAGCATCCTTGTGTCAGGTTTCAGTATTCTTCCACTGCTTTGCCCCCACCTTCCTAGGAATCAGCTGCTCTAATTTTATTTTAAAAGAACGAGAGGCCTATATTCAAAATACTGTGGTAGTTTAGAGAACCCTGGCTGATGTCCAGAGGACATAACAGAGCTTAACTATCTTGCATAAGGGCAATGGGATTTACTTTGCATTATCTGCAGTAAATATGGATGTTCAAGAAAAGTAATAGGGACAAAGAGATGTGTATATTTTAATACTTCATTCTTGTGACTGGACATAGGACATTTTACCAGGGGATCTCCACGCTCCTTACAAAGGTGAAGTGGAAATATGTTTGAAACCTAATATATTGGGAGAAATAATCTAAGAACACTTCATTCTTATGTAAAGATTGCTTCTGTAATGCTGCCAAGGTCAGCAAGCCTTTGGATTATTTGTTTCACAATTGCCGGCAGTACTAGTTCAATCAACCTGCGCAGCTTTATCTTGCACACTTGACTACTCAGAAGCATTTTATAAAGGGCATTGCCAAGGATTTGTTCATAACTTTAAAATATTTTTTCTCCTGTAACGTTTAGAACGGTCCCTTGCAAGCTGTGCTCTGAACTCTTGTTTCCCTGCTGGCATTTTTTCCCCACTGCATCCATAAGCAAGAATGTCTGGTTCCTGGCTTTTTTTTTTTTTTTTTAACTTTACGGAACCAATCTGAATATTTTATACCCTACATAATTCTCAGCAGGAGACAGGAGTCACGCAAAGTTCAACTCAAACCATACTGCGGTGATTGAATATTTTCCCTGACTGCTGACTAATCATTGTCTTAAGTGAAATAAATTGGTATTATCATCAAAATTCCTGGTAGATAGGTCACAAGAGAAAAATGGTATCAAGTGGGCTTAGAGATTGCATTAGCCTTTTCCCACTGCTGGAATGGTCCATTCAATACAGTGTTAGTCTACTGGGTCTCTGAAGGATGCGGGAGACTTGTGTGCTTATTGCCACTCTTTGGTTAGACAGAGAAAATTAATGTTATCCAGTTGTTAACTTAGTACCTCCAAACTACTTAAAGTACTGCAAAAATGCAGTGTTTGTTGTTGTTGTTGTTTGTGAAAAAAGATGTATACAAGAAGTCTGAATAGGAGAAAGTTGATCCCAGATTGGACAACTGACTATGATTAATACTTTAATTTTTAAAAAATATTTTTTTTGAAAGGCAAAATTATGCATGGTGATATATTTTGTCCCAGAGGAATACATTTTTTTATTCGTGAAACAGAAAGTAAGAATTAATTTTGGTTTCACTGGTCTCCCTGGGCTTTGTTGTTGTTTTTGTTGTTGCTGTTGGTTTTTTTTTTTTTTTTTGCAATCATCTGATCAGGCATTGATCTTCCATGCATGTGCTTTACAAGGAATTACAACCAATTGACCTGTGGTAGTAGGGGATTCAGTATTTCTGTGTTTTGTGTATATGCAGCCAAAGGGAAGCGTAGAGCTTAAGATACTAAATACTGTACTGATATGTATTCCATAAATAGGTTGTTTGGGAGTTCTGTTCCTGTAATGAGCATTTCATAGGGTACATAAAAATTCCATTGTGAACCATCATACGGTTCACAATCAGCAACAGGCATAACATGACAGGGGAGAATGACAAACGATAGAAAGTTAGAAATGTAGAAGTATGAAGGTTACTTAAGTGAAGTAGATCTAGAACTTTCTGTGACGGAAACTAACATCACAGCCAGAACCTGTACAATAACTACATGATGAAACATATTCCATAAACAGGGTCTGGCGTATTTATACAAATTATACCCATGCATTAGCATGGCTATAATTACCAAATTCCTCTGTAAATTTAAACTCTAAAAAAATCCAAGGGCCAGCAGGTAAAGCAGAGAGTTTATAAACAACATTGGTGAATAAATGATAGGCTTGTACACATAGTTCTCGTCTGTGGATGCACCCCTGGAAACCTGAATTGCTTCTGGAAATGGAACTGGTGACTTAGAAGGATGTGTCTGTCGCTGAGCAGCCTTTGCTTAATCCATCACTGAGCAGCTTCCCGCTCTGATGTGGAGCTCTTCAGTGTGTGCATACACCTGACAGTTGAGAGAGGAACAGGAAAAAAAGGTTAATCAGAGACTATAGGGAAACCTCTGTACCTCAGAGTGCAAAGCATAGATAGTTCCACTATAACCAGCGCTCCTTCAAGATGGAGTGTTTCCTGGGAGTTCCTTCAGCTGCTGCTGACCTCAGGGAGTTCATAAAGCCTTGCAGTGATTTCCTGCACTGTGCATGCTAGGGTTGCTAAGTCAGTTGCACCTTCGCAGTGCAATATATTGCCACCCTCTTTCTCAGCTAAGTGCTTTTATTAATGTGGGATAATGAATGCAAACAGTAACATAAATCCAGTCTTCAGGTACCAATTTCTAAGAAATAGATGTGCCACAGAGTGTAATGCATATATAAGGTATTTCCTGCACCTAGAAACAGAGTTAGGTTGCAGCTTTGGCCTTCCACCTGCCAGAGGTTATGAATCTTCTACATGAGGATTGCTGTTGTCAAGTGCTGCGCTCCTACACCCACTGTGTAAACATATATGCCTGGCAGTTGACAATGCTTCAAAGCAGAGAGGCTGCTGATTTCTCTATAAGTTTGTGAGACTTGGAAATAATCCCTACTGGGGGGCAACCCTGGTAGGCAGCTGTGCACCATGCAGCTGCTTGCAGGCTTCACCCCTTTGCTTCTCAGTGGGATAGGTGAAGAGGAAAGGAGGAGTAAAAGCAAGACAACCTTGCGAGGTGAGAAGCAGAAGAGGAGAGAAACAAAGCAAAACAGAAGAAGTGATGCAGAGGCAATTGCACAGCACCTCCCATGATAGCCAGAACCTGAGCTGAAGATGGCCAACCTCCATAAAGCCCCCATTTCCCCTTTTTATTGCTGAGCGTGATAGAATTAGAAAATCATAGAATCATTAAGGTTGAAAGAGACCACTAAGGTCATCTAGTCTGGCCATAGATCCAGCCAGTCAAACCATGATGTTACAATGGGATAGGATATCTCTTTAGACAGTTTGGGTTATCTGCCTGGTTGTATCCCTTCCGAACTTCTTGCACGCTCTCTGTTCACTGGGATATGCAGAGCAAAAGAGAAGTCCTTGATGATCTGCAAACACTGTCAATCCATAGCTAAAACATCCCTGTGTTATCAGCGTAGTTTTGGTGACATATCTGAAACCCAGCACCATATGAGCTGCTGTGAAGAAAATTAACTCCATCCCAGCCACAACCAGTACAATTCGTATATTAAATGATCCTGAAGATCTGTTTGGGTTGGGTTGAATCTTAACAGTCTCTTAAAAAAGGTTTGCAGTAGTGTGTCTTAGTAGGTCTGACTGAGAGAAAAAAATATGCAGTGGATATTGCCATTTTACAAATTCACGAGTCACCGGTATTGTTTTCCTTTCCTAAAAATAGGAAATTAAAAGACCTAATTTTCATCTTTACATGCTTTTATATCACTCTGTCTGTAAAGGGACCTGAAAGTGGGTAAATTTTCTTATCTCAGAACAATATAATTTGATTTTATGTAAAAGATATCCCTCATCTAATATTAACTATTCTTTAAGTGTGTCTAGTTTGACTAATCCCAGAACAAGACAAGTCTTCAAAATACATAATAGTTTTATGAAAAAAATAAATTCCATGTTTTTGATCATAGCTTCTGAGCAATGTATTAGGTATCTCCTAGAGAGTAATCTTGTTGAAAAGTGAATGAAGTGGTTTAATTATACCTTTCTATGAAGGACGAATAACCTTGCCATAAAAAGACATTGTGCTGGCACGTAGGCTTCTATTACCTAATTCATTACCTTTCAATATTTAGTAGAGCAACCTGAAGATCTTTTTTTTTCTTAAAATAAATCAGTATGGAGAATTGAAGGAAAAGTGGAAAAACTGAAGTTTGCCTGAATTGGAGTGATAATTATATCATTTTCATTGGTGCTTAAGATGATATTAATTGCTGACATCAATAATGACACAAAGCCAGCTATCTATCTTTCATTATGATCTGAAGGATAAGTCTGTAAACCATCTATCTTAATACAGTCTCTTACAAACTGTCTTGCCCATCAGGGCACAAAAAAAGGTTCACGTGAATTTTGAAATATTTTGAAGGATGATATATTCAGAACTGTGTCAGAAAGAAAGGACTAATCTCTGCAAGTTAATTTTATTGCATCCTAATGAGTCTCAGTCTGCTAAAATGCTATGTCATTAGCAGGCATACAGCATTCTTGCCTAAAATGACAGCTGCATTTCATAATGCAGAAAATTTAATGCATTGCAGCTGAGTAGGAATGTTGTTTTACGCAAAACCAAATGGATAATTGAATTAAAGTGGAGCGCATGTTCTTATGGCGGATTGCTTTGTCTGCCGTGTTTACTTTAAATAGATATACAGAAGGTGGTTCAGACGTAGGGCACAGAGTAAAATTCTGTCTCATTCCAGAGTCTGGGCAGACAATCTAGGAACCATTAACACTGCGATAATAATGCTAAAGTGTGATAGGAGGGGTTAGAAAGGTCTGCTGGCCCTTTCCACAATACTGCATTTTGCCCAACAGTGGCACTGTCCTTTCAGGAAAAAGCTATAGAGCTGCTGTGCATAGTGCAGGGTCTATGTAGGTTCATGGTTATGGTGCAGAGGCAAATAAAAGTACAGCCTTTAGCGGGTAATGGTGAAGTAGAAATATTTCAGCACATTCTGTAATGATTCTATGCATACTGCTAAGCAACTGAATAAACACCTTCACTGGTAGTGGTATGTACAAGTTTTATTTAATTTAATAAGGAAGTAGTAAGTACAATCCTGAGATGCATAGGTTACACTCTTGCTGTAGCACCAGGGCCAGTCTGTGATTTCAGTGTCTTCAGTGTCTTTCAGAAGGAATAAAAGCAGAGCAGACTCAATCAGAAATCAAATTTCTGTCCTTTTGTTTTGTTTTTTTGTTTTTTTTTTGTTTTTTTTTTTTTTTGTATTAGTGTGTAACTTGTACTCTGCTAAGTAAATATGTAACGGTATTGCTCTGTGCTCAACATATATCTTCCTTCTCTATGTTCAGGGTCTGATATGAACAATCCAGTAAAAAATAACTCATTTCTAGGGATTAATAGTTTGTAAGCCTCTTAACCTCTCTTAGTTACCCATTAGGTACCCATGTGGTACTATGTAGTGAACTGGATTCTGTTACTTCATGTGCATCGTAAATAATATTGTTTGCTAAGCAGCAGTCATGTGCATGGTTATGTGGAACTTGCTAAAGACCATGAGAGACGGAAGAGGCAGGTGTAGCTGGAAGTATTTGGTCCCCACACTTTGCATACAGGTGGTGCTTGGAGGCATAGAAGGGGAGAAATCAGCTTGGCACTCACTGCATTCGGAGTTTTGAGAAGTAAACATTTTTGCTAGAGATATAAGCAGCTGAAAACCACTGCCAGACAATAAGCCTGGAACTCATGCTGCTTTTTCACTGCACATTTGTTTTGAGGAACTCCTCTAGCCAAGAACAAAGAGAAGATAGCAGCTGTTGTAAGGCCATGTAGAACTGTGCACAGCCAGCGGCCCGGGCTTGGAAAGGCTGTTCTGTAGGAGAGTTAGGCAACTGAGAGCCACCCTCTGTGTAGCAGCATGTTTTCAGCATGAAAAGCTTCCCACTAGCCTGAATTCACGTTGAATAAGTATAAGATAAGTAGGGATAAGACTCTGCACAAGTCCAAGATGGGGATGAAAACTTCTGGATCCTGAACTGTAAAAGAGAAGCAGACTGTGCTCCAAAATCTGGATTAGATTTTATGAAGGAAAAACCACAAAAATTAACAACTGCTGTATTTCTTGAGCAGCAGAAAGTACTCTGAGTTCCTACTGGCTAGAGCAGCCCTGTGTTTGAGTGCATCCTAAATGGTGTCTGTTTACCAAGTAAGCACGTAATTTATAGATAGTACAGGATATTCTTTTAAAAGTAATTTCTTATTTTACTGAAAAATATTAGTGCTTTGCTAATTAAAAAAAAAAAAAGATAAATTGTAAACTGTTTCCTATAATGCCTTTCTTCATTACTTTATTTTAATAAGACACTTTCTTATGTCGAAAGTTTTGGCAAAATAGTATGAATATAGGTGGAAATAAAACCGTTAATTTTTGCATAGCTGAAGTTCTCAGCCCAGTCATAATTCAGAGCAAATGTATGGCTGTTACGACGTGTTAGTGTTACCAATTTCCCAGAAAAGATTTTCCCCTAAAAATTCTTCTGATATAGTTTGATCCGGAGTTACCTTTTCAAAAAATGTTGTGACACAGAGAAAATTTTTGCTGGATGAGTTTTGAAGTCAAATTTAAAATAATTTAATCTTCTTTTTCTTTGGCAGAGTATCAAGAAGAAAAACACAAGTAAACAAGAGATGAGCACATACCTGCGGTTCATAGTCTCTCGTATGAAGGAGCGGGTGAGTCTGAAACAGGGAAGCTTAGCAAAGTGTTGTGTGCTGTAGGGGACGCAGTGCAGCTGGCCATGTGCGACTGTGCTGGAAGAAGGCCTACAAGAGTGTTGTTTTACTTCTCTTGTCATAAGCTGTGCGTGTATTTCAACAAATGCTTATCATGTCTGCTTGCTAAGATTAATATAACTGTGGCAGCAACGGTTTAAACGATGGGCCTGTAGCCCTTTTGAAACTGATGTTTTTCAGGTTTGAGATGCATGTGATGTGTAAGATTGTTGATCTGCAGTTGGGCCTTGTCTATTCTCCACTTGAATATTCCAAGCTGTTGCAATTTTTTAATCTTTTGTTTGTGTTTCAAGCAGATTCTCAGTCCAATAACTTGTACTGTCTCATGGTCCTTTCAGGCTATAGATCTAAACAAGAAAGGGAAGGACAACAAACACCCAATGTATAGAAGGCTGGTACACTCAGCTGTTGATGTTCCTACTATACAGGAGGTAGAGTGCTTTGCTTTCTAACTTCCACACTGTTTGGGCATCTTTTAACACTGAAGATAAACCTTAAGAACTAAAGCACAAATCCTGTTTAATTCTCCTTATGATGAGTATTTCAGCATTGTATCGAGCATTGAATATAGGAGCTGAAAATTTCATACTTTTCCTTATAAATAGGTAACCAAGTGAAAACATCTTGAGTGGTGCCTGGTTTTCAGACATCACAGAGTATTCTCATTTCCTTCCATATTAAGATTTTACTAGGAGCTTCTGGTAGCTGAAATCATTTTTAAAAAGTATGCTTTATCTAAGTCATTGAATATGGTCTTTATTGCCTGTGTTTGCGTATATGGCCCAACGTTTTTGACAATATTCCAGTTTTAACCATTGAGGCATTGTGTAGATGTCAAGTTTAGAAACATCTGAATGATTCGTAAAGAACCAATCATTTTGTTGATCACAAAAAAACAAGACTCACTTAACATCTGTTTTGCATTAATTGTTCCAAGAATAAAGTTCTAGTATGTTCTCATTTTTTTTTCTGAACAAAAGGTCTGATTGTGACTCATGTAAATCAACTGCACATGACTAAACTGGATAGCATATCATTTTATTTATTGCTGCAACTCGATTGCTATGACATGTTAACATACTTTATCCTTTACAACCATGGATGTAACAAACCTTTGCTTTATTATTGTTATTGAAATACATGGATAAACAATAGCTAGGCTGACAATTTTGGAGGCATCCATTATGGTTTGGATTGAAGTGCCAGCAACAGTGGTTGAAACTGAAAATAGGTCAGGTTTCCCTTTCACTGTGTCTCCCACTTCCACAGAGGGTCCTTTTGGCCTTGTTAACATCCTAGGAATTGAAGACATTTTGTTTGATGGTTGGAATTTTCATAGATGTTCTTCAAAGAGCATAACAGAAGAGACTGCATTCCTTACTAGAAAAAAAGATCTTTCTAGGTAAATGAACTGCATGGCTCCCTGTGGGCTTTTGTTGCGAGTTTGGAAGACTAAGGCAATCAGCCTTCATCAGAAAACACTCACTGTCAAGTGAAAATCCTAGAAGTATAAAAGCAGTCAAGATCGATTTGAAACTGGCATGTATTTTAAGGTATAAAATCTTCACCTCAGAGAATATACCTTTATTTGAGCAAGCATTCTGGATCACATCTTACTACTCCAGATTTACCCTGTTATAACCAAGAGGGTTGTTGTTTTGAACTTAATCAAACATTAAAACACGTATTATACTGCTGAGCACTGCATGAAGGAACCAACACAGCTAACACAGCCAACACAGTTCAGGTGCCAACAAACCATGTCAAACAGCTGTAAGTATTACTTCTGTATGCTGGAAAGGCAGTGTCTGATCTGTATTGCATAATGCAGATTTCCATGAAGGCTTTTTTGCATAAAACAGGTACAGCACTTTGGCAGTTTTTTCACAATCCTGTTTTCTTTTGCATAGAAAGTAAATGAAGGAAAGTACAGGAGTTATGAGGAGTTCAAAGCAGATGCACAGCTGCTTCTACACAACACAGTGATTTTCTATGGAGGTAAAGTGCTACATTTACTACTTGCATTATTTGATTTATCTTTATCAGTAGGAAGCTCACAAGTTCAGGATTGATTTTGGTATTTGATAATCTTAAATTTAGATGAAGTTATTTGAAAGCCCTTACAGATCAAAGTAAGGTACAAGAGGACTTGGTTGACTGCAGAGCCTGTTCTTCCCCACCTGCTACATGCCTATTTTCATCCTCCCTGCTAAGCCTGTCAGTGGGAATTCACAACTTTGCCATCCTATTTCATCTGCAACCTAAGCCACAAGTTAATCTATACTACAGATTTCTTCCAGAATACATGTATTGCACCAGAGTGGACAGAGGTACAGTTTCTGATGTGCTGTGTCAGCAGAAACATTGGCAAAATCTGCCTTATTGCAACAGCACATACAGCTACATCCCCTTAAAAATACTGGTGCCATCAGAAAGAAAGACCATCAGAAAAGCTGCCAGCCACTGTGAGGGTATTTAGTCATTGTTCAATATGATGTGACAATATAGCTGGAAGGGAAAAACACCACCACCACTTCTAGAAGTCATAGCCAGGTCCACTAACAAGGTTCTCCAGAGCTGTCTTTTCAGGAAGGGTGTGGTTTGTGGTTCTCCCACACAGACAGCTCAGGGGAACTGGGAGAAGGCTGGGACCAGGCTGTGTAGTGTCACATAACCCACACTGTCACTAGCAGGAAGAGATGTGAGTGTGCTAATAAAGAAATACGCAAGTGTCAAGGGAGACCTATAGTGATAAACAGTTTCTGAAGCATTACTCTGAGCAGAAATACTTAGGAGATTGTACCTGTGTTCATTCCAGTGGTGACTGCAGAGAACCATGTTTTAGGGCAATCGTTAAGACATTAGCAGAGAAAGAGACTGGATCCATATTAAGAGCAACTGTGTCTTGCTGCTGCTGCTCCTCGGATTTATATTTGTATTGTTTGGTTTAAAAGCTCCCAACAGTGTTTTTGCATTATAAACATAAAAAAGCAAACAAATATAGAACTGATCATTAGAAAATTTTAAATGGAAGGGTTATGCAAGTGGCTGAATTATGTTTTGCATTCTAAAGCAAGACAATTACAGCATGGAAGTCATAGCAGCTGCAAATCTTTGTGAGCACAGTGATCATACTGTGATTGTTCATGGCATTTATTTTTAATTTATAGCGGACAGTGAACAAGCTGACATAGCGAGGATGCTTTACAAAGACACATGTCATGAAGTAAGTAGCACCAAGTAACCAAGATATAGACATGCTATTTAGTTTTTGCTTTAGAATGTAAGAGAATGATACTTCCTATTGCAGAAACAAGGATGTGAAATTCTAGCTTCTGATTCAGAGTTGCTTTTCCATTTTTTTTGCAACTAGACTATCATTTGGATAAAATTATGTTTTATTTTTGAAATAATATAGTAATACATGATTGGACTAGAAATAATTGTACTTGCTTGTATAATTTCAATCTGAAGTGGGATTCCAACCAATTGACCTTGAAACATCTATCAATATTCAAAGGAGACCAAGAAGTAAAAATGAGGTAGCTGTCACGTTTGCTCAGTAGAATTTTTTCTTTCAAAATGTGCTTTAAATTTTGATGAATTTAAAGAACTATGCATTTTAGCTTTAATAAATCATTAAGTGTTCAATTAAGCCCTTCCCCCGTGTTTTTTGAAAGTATGAATAATGTTTCTGCATCTTGTCTTTCATCTGCTCTTAAGACATCTCATTTTCATACCTCATTGCACAGAAGTAACTCCACCCAATTAGCAAGCAGGACTGAAAAATTCGGCACTTAAGACAGAGTTATACTACTGAGCTCATACAAATAGGATTTTTGGAGCTTATTTATATCTGTTTTTGTTTTTCAGCTGGATGAACTGCAGCTTTGCAAGAACTGTTTCTATTTGTCAAATGCACGACCTGACAATTGGTTCTGCTATCCTTGTGTATGTTGCTGACACATATTTTTATTTGTTTGTTTTTCTGTATAAATACCTGCAGTTTTGATCTCATTGATACAATGAATATTCCATTTCAGTAAGCGTGTTTCAAATGTATGATTAAGACTCTCTTAAGTCTAGATATTTAACACAAGCGAAATGTTGGTCGACATGCAAAGCTGTAACAATACATGTAATAAACGTGATTATCAGATGGTTACAGCACTTTCAGAAGAAAATAAGGAGCTTACAGAAATAAAACTTTATTCTAGAAAAGTACAAAGACAAGTTTAATTTTGGGGATGTTTAAGATACCTGTTTTCAATAGACAGTTATACTCTTTTCAGACATAGTCTTTTTTTGAAGGTGATCCAAGTGATAAATCTTACAGAGAAATATGTATAATAAGAAGATAAAAATGAAATCAAGCATTAGATATAAACAGCAACCGTATTCTTAAGATACTAGTATAGCATTACAGTAAAATATTTGTGGTAAAAATTAATGTAATGCTTCCTATCCAATAATAAATGCAACATTTTTTTCCAGATACCTAATCATGAGTTGGTTTGGGCCAAAATGAAAGGCTTTGGGTTTTGGCCAGCCAAAGTCATGCAGAAAGAGGACAATCAAGTTGATGTTCGCTTTTTTGGTCATCACCACCAAAGGTAATTTATTAATTCCATGTGCTGCTTTTTAAAAACAATACTTAGAAGAGTTTATCACATCTATGATGTTGTGAATCCTGGCTCAGCTAGTTGCAAGCCAGTTGTTTCAGAAAATTTAAAGCTCAGTCTAACACACCCAAAGTTGCCAAATAGCTCAGAAATTCCCTTTCCACGGTTGCAATAGAGTTGTTACGTAATGCCATTTTAATTAAAGAAAGCAAATGAACTTCTGTGCAGATAACTGTTTTTTCAAAGCAGTAACAATCATCTGCTAATCCAATCCAAGGTAAAAATTGGACAGAAATGTTCTCGTACTACTGACAGTGTTGACTTTGTGCAGTGTTCTCTTCTGAGCAATCACACTGTGGTTTTTGTTTTGTTTTAGCAATATAATATACATCACAAATATTTCTGTTTCACTGCTAGAACATTGATGGAATTCCTGCTGTGAGCTGGTTGGCAGTTTCAGAGAATAACTCTTTACTCTGGAAACTTCACAATTTTTACTTCCAGATCCACTTGTTTGTTCAGTGTTTGGGGAAGGCTATAGTAGGGTTGCTACAGTGGATGTACTGATTTTTTTTTTTACTGTTTAATTTGTATGCCTATATGTGAGCAGAGGCATACAAATATTTGCAAATTAATGCATGTTTTTTTGGGAAAGTGTATATTTTGAAGCATCCCAAAAGGTCTAGAGAATTCAGTAACAGTATTCTATGAAACTGTTTATTTAAATTGCTTTTGATTTAAGTTTAACATGTTTTAATTTGTTCCATGAACTACCAAGATTTCCTGATAGGTATTAAGTGGATACAGCACCTTTATTTGTGTCACAGTAAAAGAATGATTGTCTTTGAATCTGTTGCAGCTTTCCTCAGTAGTAGTTTTGGCATTAAGTTCACAAAGCTTCAAACTATTTAAGAAAGTAGCATGACTTGGATGAGGTACTTGCAACTTTTCTGAAGTGTGTGCTGGTAGAAAAGGCGGAATAGATTTTGCTAGAGTGTCCTTCCTTGGTTAATGTGCTGGACTTGAAAAATGGAAGGCCAGATTCCCACTAGGTATAAATTAGAATTGTTTCTCTAACTTCACTAAGTGATCTTTATATTACAATAATTGAGAATCTGACCGTGGACATTTAATTTATTACATTATTTACTCTTTTATGTAGATGTGCAGGGCAGTAACACTTTTTCTTTCATATCCAGCGCTGCTTAGTGTAACCTTTCAAAATGTCAAAAGCTGCCCATCTTTCTCTATGAGGACTATCTCTGAAAATGCTGAAGTACTTTTGGAACCAGGTCACTGGTATGAATTCAGCCCAAAAGAGCATGACAGTCTCTGTCAGAATTCAGTCCTGATAGACAGGAGCTTAAGCCACAAAGTATCTGTATTCAAAGTGATAATTTGGTTCATGCCTTGCTGATTTTAGGAAAGAGGTCAAGGGCTAAACTGGATTAGCAAATATATCTTCAGTAAAGATGTTTCTGTGTCTGACAGGGCATTTAGCAAGAGAGCAGGCAGCTGATGGGTCTCCTTTTGGTGTTAGGAGATGTTTGTGGATCATCAAAAGCAAGAGAGACTTTCAGCATGCACAGCTAATAAGTGCTTATAATAACATTAATGTCTAATTTGTCACATTTTTCAAATGTGTTGTTAAGCGTAGGAAGATTCTGTGTAAATAGAAATTGTCAGCTATTGGCCACTCTGAAAAACTGCTTTTGAAGTCCATTTTTTAAGTAAAGATTTCTCATCCATATTTAATGTTTCTGAACCTGTTTTTTGAATTCAACAGGGCCTGGATCCCCTCTGAAAACATCCAGGATATCACAGTTAACATCCATCGGCTGCACGTGAAACGCAGCATGGGGTGGAAGAAGGCCTGTGATGAGCTGGAGCTGCACCAGCGATTTCTTCGTGAGGGGAGATTCTGGAAATCAAAGAATGAGGATAAAGGGGAAGAGGAGGCAGAGTCAAGTATCTCCTCCACCAGCAATGAGCAGGTGAGTGCCACCACGATGTTCGCAGCTAGGGAAATTTATTAGAGGATAGGGTACAAACATGACATACCTGTGATTAATCTACTTTTACGTTAGCCTTGTGCTCTGTCTGCAGTTTTATGGTGACTCTAAGTGGATTCAAAGACTTATTTTCCCCATGTTTGGTAGCTTAGCGATAGCAAGAATATAAAGTTTTTCTCTTCCCTCTTTTTCTTGAGAAAAAGAGAAGTTTCAAAATGTTTGTCACCTACAGCACCTTGATGAGAACAGTCCAAGATTTCTAAAGTTGAACAGGCATGTTCAAGTTAAATGTCATGGATATCAGATGGACGGCAGCACTGCCTTCCTGAACTCTCATCAAGGGGCAGCCCTGTAGCTGCTCAGCCTTTTCACAGCTGGAGTGCGTTCACTTGGGACTGTATTCTGTGTTACAGAACCCTGAGCAACACCAACCATGACACTGTTAGAAAGTCCAAGTAAAGTTAGGTGCAAACTTTGCACTTCAGGAGCGTGTGACCAGCAACTAATTAAAGTAATTCCAAAACAATTCTGCAGAATAAGAAAGATTATATTGCTTTAACAAATCTGAAATGCACAGAGGGATAAGATAGAAAACTTTGCGCTGGAAATTCCCTTATCAAAGCTGGGCCTTGCTAGTCATTTGCTGTCCAAGAGGATGTTTTATATTCACTATCACTGACTTGGCAGGAAGGTTTTCATAGCTTGCAGGACGCTTCACTGTATTTTTGGCAAGCTCTTCCCTGGCAACATCTTCTTTCCTTATTTGAAACCACCAACCTCTCTCTAAATCTGTATTTTAAAAGTTCAGTGTGTTTTGACCTTCTTCCCTGCCTTTCTTTCCCTTTAGTCAAACAGGTCTATTATCTAATTTTGTGGCTAAAAACTTACTGCTTATAAAACTGGATGTTGCTTTAAGGGGATGCGTCTTACCAAACATTTTTTCTTTTTTTTTGCCTGGTTTACCTAGCTAACCGTTTGTAGCCCCTTTTATTTAATTTTGTATATACAGTCATGCAACAGCATAGAATGAAATAAAAAAACAGTCACAAATAAAATTTATGACAGGTAACAGTTTCCCCAGTTCTTCAGGTTTTAAAGTGTCCATTTGCCTATTTTCTATCGCATCTCACCTGTTCATCCTTCACTTGATTAATGCTTATACCTGCTTCATTGGTTTCCCAAACAGAGGAATGTAAGAATAGCCATCAAACTCAGAGCTTTAAAGCAATCTGCAATATTCTTGTACTGGGGCTAGATAGTACCGGATGCTTCAAAGACTTCACTGTAAGGAATTGTAAGATAATATACTATACCATTCACTTAGATCTTACTTTTTTTTCTATTTGATAGAGATTGGGGATTTTTTTAAGGCGTGATGTGTTAATAACCCTTCAGGTATACAATAATAATCAATTATAGCAAGTCTCAGCAATCTTACTGCCTTTCTTTATACATGTTTTCTTTGTGATAGTTGTTGCTTTCTGGCTTCAACAAGATCTGCTACCTTATTATGGGTTGCTGATATCAGAGTGTTCCAGAAAACAAAGGTTTGAATTTGCATGTGAAATGAAGCAAAGAATGATTACAGATATTTTTGAAAATACATAACTGAATTTTAGAACTTGTTTGTGAGTTTTGTTCCTTTATCAGATTATAGTTATCACTGGTAATGGAGAAAGTTTACTGTGTGCATTTGTCATTTAAGAACCGTATTCAACTTTCTGTTTGCTAAATTCAGTAATTGCAGATAAACACAAGGAAAACACACATCATTCATGTTACAATGAATGCTACTCATATGAACTATTGTTTGGAATGATTCAGCTTTCTTTTCATAACGTTCACAGCTGAAGGTTACTCAGGAACCAAGAGCAAAGAAAGGACGACGTAACCAGAGTATGGAACTCAAAAAAGAAGTAAGTAACCTCAATTACGTGTTTGCAGAGATAGCAACATACAACAAGTCTGAAGTTGTCGTAGACGCACCTTCGGATTCTTTCACTTTTTACTGATTTTATAGTGTTCATCTTAGAAATTTGAGCCCCATAGCTTGGTCTTCCTTGCTAACAAACATAATCATACGTGCCATATTCAAGCCACTGGTATCATTATGGTGATATTCTGTATCATGAATAAATCCACTGTGAGTCTACAAGATTTTTTTAGAGCCAATTCTACTAGCTAAGTAAATCTACAAGCAAAAGCAATTCAGAAGTATTTTGCAAGATCAAGACTATTAAGTTCATAAAATATCATAACCAGACTTGCCCACGGAACTTCCTGACTTGTCTATCTACCTCACACACTGAATGAATTGGGGGAAACATTAATCCATGGCCATGTAACTACGGAACTGTGTTATTATCCTTGTACACAAGGGGGCAGTTGCTTAGGCAGTCATAAATCTAGTGTTAGTCTCAATTTCCAAGTGTTTTCTTGTCCTTGTTTCAGCTGCATGATAAACAGTAAGAAAAAGTTGCACATATGCACGGGACTCAGGATGCCTCTACAGAGGAGGGTTCAGGTATTTCAGCATCAGAGCTATGTGGGATGGCTCTGCTGCCTGAAATACAGATATTGCCGCTCCTTGTTTCTGGGCACTTGTCTCCTTGTTGTATCTGATCGCACAGGGCTGTGTCTTCAAGGCACTATCATCAATGTGGATGTGGCTGTAGCTCCCCGGGACTGCCAGAAAGGCAGAGTGGCATCTTTCCGGGACTACAGTTTAAGGGTTTCTAATCGTTGTGTTTTCTATCAAGCAAATTCTGTAATTTACTTTACGTATTTTTGCCTTAATGTTTGCCTTCTTAGCTCCGTTCATACTTGATCTGTGATCCAGAAGTCAGTCAGAGCAACCTATTATAGAGTAATTGGTTGCAAAAGGGAATACACAGACTTTTGGTTGGTGTGCCAAGTACTCCATCACACTGTCAAGCACTGAGGCCAGTCCTGAGCAAGTCTGGTGCATTAAGGACTCTGAGCTTTGTCTGTACACTGTTAAATGAGCTTTTAAAAATGTAAGTTAAAAAAAAAAATGTACATCTGTGTCTTGAGATATTTCAAATATCACCAAGAATTTGCAAATGTATTGCTTTATCTGTTCTGAAGGGCAGAAACAATCGATATTACACTGTAATAACATAGGAAGCTAAATTCAATACAGTACATTACAGTAACTATGATTTCTTTACTGATAATTGTGTAATTACAGAAAGCTTCTGTGGTCATCCAAGTCTAGTTCTATATTATTGGAAGCAAGATTTAGACGCTCATTAGTCTTTCGTCTTCAAAGCACCTTTGAAGTACTAATCAATCCTCGCAGCAGTTCTATGAAATAAATGGAATATTACAGACTCCAGCAGAGCCTGCTGGGCCAGAGTAAGCCCCAGGTCTGCGAAAAAAATTGAGGTACCTTGGCCACACTGTCTCTTCAGGAAGAATGGTAGGGGGAAAAACCCGTAGCAGTCCCTTACTGGTGCCACTGGGCCTGTGATTTGGCATGGTACTTTTGGGAAGGTGGTACTTTTTGTTGAGGTTGATGGTACTTTTAGGAAAGTGAGTGTGGTGAGTGTGGCATACTGATGCCATACGCTTGCTTCCTTCAGGAGAGCTCCTAGCTGAGGTCAGAAAGCCTCCCTGAAGAGCCTATCTACCCAGTGTCAGCAAACACGTTTCACGCTAGTTGTGCTGCTATTAGTTAGATAACATTTTTGCTCCAGGGAGAATGGAGAGTTAACTTGTTCTGTTTTGATACCTGGATTTGCAAGTTTGTTCTTTCTCTGTAGGAGCCAGAACCTGAAACTGAAGCAGTAAGTTCAAGCCAGGAAATTCCCACAATGCCTCAGCCCATTGAAAAAGTTTCAGTCTCAACTCAGACCAAGAAGTTAAGTGCCTCTTCTCCAAAAATGCTGCACCGGAGCACCCAGACCAATAATGATGGAGTGTGTCAGAACATGTGCCATGACAAATACACCAAAATCTTTAATGATTTCAAGGACAGGATGAAAGCTGATCACAAAAGGGAAACTGAGAGAGTTGTGCGAGAGGCAGTGGAAAAGGTAACACTTGTCAAACACCACCTACACCCTGGTTTGAGGAGAGGAGGAGTGGGATTAGGGTTTTTTTTCCACATTCTTTTCTACTTTTTTAACATCCACCCATCAGAAAGTAGGTAAAAAACCTTTTTCAAAGAGACCACATAAAAATAGTCTTCAATATTGCTTTTCAGTCAGTTTCTTTACCAACAGGCCTTAGTATATGTAGAAAGCTCTTGCTGCTTTTGATTCTAGTCCAGTAAAATCAGTTTGTGATCCAAAAGTGAAACTGATTGTTCATTCATGATTATCCTTTTCCAAAGCCTTTCTTTGTCTCCGTTGTCAAGTGTGGTTGTAAACAATGTAATTGTTTAAATGCTATTCATAAACAATTCTTCTTTTGTCAAACTTCTGACCTAAACATTAAACAGGTTGACTGAAATTTGTTTGAATTTTCTTGTCTAACAATAACATGTCTAAAAATTTGTTATCTAAATCTGAGCTGGTCACCTTTGGCTGGAGAATACAGGACAAGTCAGAGGATGAGTCATCTGATCTCATTTAAGTACCTGGCTCAAGAAAAAAATGAATTTCCTCCTGGAGGAAGGACTTTGGAATGAACGTAGGGGGTTTAGGTGTTAATCCTGTAGGACTGACACCAAACTTCTAGCTGTTTGTACAAGGGCAAAGGAATTCCACTGACAATGAATAATGAAATGGTACCTCGAATTGAACTTAGAGATGTCACATTTTGTATTTTCCATTGTGCCCATACTTTGGAGTTATATGAAACTGCAAATTTAGAAAAGACAAAATCTTTGCCTAACAAAAATTCGTAATTTTGAAACCAGTCATTAACAAAATATAGATGGAACCTGTGTAGCTGTTTTTATAGTTGCCTTGCAGAATAGAACAGTTATGAACAATTCTCATGGGATGGAAGTTTTATTGTAGCTCTAATGAAGATTACTTTTTGTTTTCCAAATAGAAGAAATCTCTAATTGTGTGACCTCCACTCACATCAGTAATAGAGGCTCAAAGAAGATAGATTTATTCCAGTAGTTATCCACTGACTTGCTTTGCTGACTTACTTTCTTATGGCAGCTGCGTACAGAGATGGAAGAAGAGAAAAGGCAGGCTGTAAATAAAGCCGTGGCCAATGCACAAGGAGAGATGGACAGAAAATGTAAGCAAGTAAAGGAGAAGTGCAAAGAAGAATTTTTAGAAGAAATTAAGAAGTTAGCAGGCCAGCACAAGCAGCTGATTTCCCAGACCAAGAAGAAGCAGTGGGTAAGTCTCAAAAATTTGTACAGGACAATAACTGGAAATGTATAATGCAGACCGCAGGCCAGCTGAAGGTGTTTTCTTCCTTACTTTTACCTGCATTGCTTTTTCACTTGTCTCTCAGCTTCAAGGTTTTATCCTTCGTGGTTCAGTGTTCAGATTTTCTTCTCCCCCACATTTGAACTCTAGATTCCAATTGCTTTCCGTCTTAGGCAGTGTTAACAGAACCATCTTCCTTAGCCCAGCCAGATGCTGCTAAATATTGCTGAACACATGTAATTGTACTTCATATGAGACAAATTTTGCATTATGTTCACACTCCTTTGATCTCAAGGCCCTAGAGAATACAAGCTCTGGCTGTATGCATTTGGAGCTCCCTTCTAGAAATCCTGGTATTTATATCATTTTGGTCTTTTCCTCCCAAAGCTTTTTTTGCAGCTCTTTTATGTTCTTGTGTATTTAAGACAAGACTTTCTGAAATATGCTTCCCTCCCTTTTTCAATCATTAAGCCCATATCTGCAGTGTTGCCTACAAAAAGCATGTTTTCATGGCCTTTAGGAAAGTGTAAGCAGGCACCTAACTTACCATTCTGCAGTACTACCTGCTGTAAACTTTTCCCTGTTTTTTGGTTAGTTTTGAGGTTTCTTTTCAGGCCAAAAGTGTGTCCTTCCACCTGGCTATGCAGCATCTGCTCAAACACTGCAAGTATTTATTTCTGTCTTTAATAGAGTGGGAACTCTCTGACTGAGGATCAGGGAGCTTAGCACACATACAACCTTTGCTATTTCTTTGCAAATGTTCAGAACATTCAGGAAATCACAGCGCGTTGTAATAGCTCTCTGTAAAACACAGGAGGGTCAGTCTCAGGAGCTCTGGCTTTGCCAGCCGTGGCTGAGCAATGTGCGGGCGCCTTGCCACAAGATGGCACGCTGCTCTGAGCACACCGCTACCCGGCACGGCACCCGCGTTCCTTGCTCTGCAAAGGGCTGTGCTTGTTTGTGCTCAGCCTCGTTAGCCTTTATAGATGAAATGGTGGCCCCTGCAGAGAGAACCGCGTTCTGTAGGGGACTGAAGGAGATACTAAAGCCAGACATTAGGTTGCTGCCTGTAACAGTTGCAAGTTTGAGGTTTTCTTTTTGAAGAGAATTCCTTTTGAGCTCCTGCAGCGTTTTCATTTTGGTTCCTAGTAGAGATGTACTGTAGGTGTTACGATGCTGCAGCACTTGGTTCTCCATCACTTAGCAAATCCCTCCCTGTGTACCCCTCTCTGCAGACCCAAGAAGTTATTCAGGTCTCAAATTCAATCAAGTTGCTGTCTGTAATGAGTCACCAGCCCCTGGTGTCTGCGTGCTTTCGCTTGTGACACTTGAAAGGGAAACTGAATTGGCTTTTCCCACCGTAAAACTGTGTCAAATTAGCTCTATTCTCTGAGAAGTTACAAGTGCCCATGTGAACTGTTGCCACCTCTCAGCCAATAAGCTGTAATTCAGTCACAGCAACTGGATCGTGAGTCTGGGCTCTTAGCTGGAGCTGATTTGGATTGTTTCTTTCTGAAGGCAGAATTTATGAAAGACACTCCTGAGATTTGCATTTGTCTGTTCCAGTGTGTCTTTTCCGAGTCCTTTAGCCTCATCAAAGAGTGCCATGGCACCACATCACTGCATCTTTGGATCATGCGCTTAATGCCTCTTTCCAAGCAAGACAATTAAAGATACAAAGAGCATTTGACAGCTTCACCTTCTCCTGTGGGCCCAGAGCTGTCAGTCACCACCTTAAATGAATGCATCGTGCAGGCAGCTGGTTTTCATGTGCTGGGAGGGAGGGGAAGGATAAACACCTTTGCATTCAGGCTGATGGATCTGCCTGCCAACACGCAGCCTCAGGCAGCTGGAGCTGGTCCAATTACACAACTCCCCAGTGATTTTTCTTTCTGTGGCACTAATGACAGTCCCTGGTGTGTAGTACCACTGTTGTATGCTGCTATTATAATAATGATGCCTCCTTACTAAAATCTCATGTAATTAACACATACTAAATGAGTTTTGGTGGCTTTGCTTTTTAATTAGAACCAGAGACCTCTGGTTTTGCGTAATGCAGATGTCTAGGTTTGGGAATGCAGCTGTTATTATTCATACTGTATTTGTATTTTTCTTATATCTAAAAAAGGAGCCTGGTCAGAATGAAGGGATTGCTTTGCTGCTGCTTGACAGGCACACGAGCAGGTGTGCTGCCCCAGCCCTCAGGAGCCCAGCCCCTGCTTAAAGAAAGAACCCCATTCTGTGTTGCTCTGACTGGTCACAGTCCCCTTGGCTTAGCCAAATTTCAATTCTATACCTTCAGAAAAACTGGAATTAATACAGATATCTCAAGTATAGCAAATGAAAGGAAGAAATGGAAAGGCAGAGTCATGAGTTTATGCAGTGTGATGATCTACAAAACTGAGAACCGTGCCACGGTTGTTTTGTTTCTTTTTAAATTCCTCCTGGTTATTTTGCTTGCATATAAGCATCATTTGAAGTGGTGCATAGTTCATTTTTAACCTCTGTCTCTCTCAGTAATGCTTACCTGTATATTTATTCTAACTTGCAACAGGCTGCTTGTAAGTGACTACTTTTGTCTGTCTGTCTTTTGTGATGAGTACAATCTGAAACAAAATCCCAAATGACTGAGGATGTTTAAGAAGTGGAAAATACAAAGGAAAAATACAAAGGCCTGAGGCCAGCTGGCATTTTGCCTTCTTTGCCACATGTGCTGGTACCAGCTTAGGTGACACTTTATTTCCCTTTTGTAAAGGGAGATTTACGTCCCACACTTATGGCCAACATATGTAAAGGGAACTGCAGGGTCTGCAGACCCGTTGTCCTCTCCTGTCTTAGCGTTTTTGATCTCTCCAAGTGAGCAGATGTGAAGCTTGGGGCTGAGGCCTGTGCTGAATGCAATGGAGAGACACAGCTGTTCCCTGCACGTTCCAGCAGATGATCCTAATGGTTCCCACAGGCTTGTGGGCAGCCAGCAACATGAAAAACCAGGAAAGCAGGCCTTGAGAGAATGCTCCTTTGCAGATTTTTCTACAAATAAACTTCCCTGGAGCTAAGATACAAAGAGAAAATGGAGTGGAGAAGTTCCCTTCTCATGCAGCTAAAGCAGTCCTGTATTGGTGATGTAAATAAATAGTTACTGGTTTAGTTGACGTAAAAAGCATCTTTCTTACATCTTTTAGTAGTGTGTAGAGTTGCTGCATTTTTACTTTGTTTTAAGACAGTTGAGTTTTATTTTCTTTGTGGTTTTCTGTTTTATTAACAATGCTGTAGTTAGACAGTACATTGAAAGTCCAACCTGTGTTATTCAGTGGTTTGACAGCAACCTGCACATTTCCCCATCTGTTCCCCATCGTACAGGAGGTGTTCCAGACCGAATTCTTAAAGATACTCTCTGATTTTGAGTATGACAAATTCAGAAAGACAAATTGGAGATCATTAGATCCAATTTTTCAGGTGTGAGCAGCCCCCTTAGCAGCAATGCCACCCTGCTTTGCAGGGACTGGTCAGACTGACAGTGCTGCACACATCTGGAGGCAGAGCCTGCTGCCCATCTGAGTGCCGCACTCCCTGCAGAGCAGCACTCTCATTCCCTTTTTCTAGCTCCTCAGTGTCCGTGGAGTTCTTTCCAACTACCACCAACCTGGGAGCATTCTGCAGAACTCAGGGGCTGTGCAGCATGTCTTCCTTCAGGAGTTTCGTGCCATAGTGGCAGGAGAATATGTGCCATAAAGGGCAGGAGGCCATGGAGCCATCATGTGCTGTCCAGGCTTTCACTGGTTTCTGAAAGGCGTGAAGCTAAAGGCACCTTCTTGCAGTAGCCCTGCTGTAGCAGGAGGTCTTCTTGTCACCATTTGCAGCACTCTGGCAATCAGCAGACCCCAGGGAGGGCAGCCTTCTTGCAGGCCTACACCAAATGGTCTGTGACACACCGCTCAGAAGGGAATTATTCTTTTCTCCAGTAATGTTTTTCTTGTGGCTTTGGGGATTTCTAATACTTAAAGGGAGATTATCAACAGGAGAGAAATCAACTTTTTACATGGATAGATAGTGTTCGGACAAGGGGGAGTGGTTTTAAGCTAAAAGAGAGGAGATTTAGGTTAGGTGTCAGGGAAAAGTTTTGCTGAGAGGGTGGTGAGGTGCTGGCACAGGCTGCCCAGGGAAGCAGTGCCATGTGAATGGAGGCATTCAAGGCCAGTCTGGATGGGGCCCTGTGCAGCCTGAGCTGGTGAGTGGCAACCAGCCCATGGCAGGGAGTTGAACTAAATGATCTCTGAGGTCCCTTCAAACCCAACCCAACCCAACCCAACCCAACCCAACCCAACCCAAGCCATTTTGTGATTCTGTGATTATTCCTAGCCCAAGAGGATCTCCCCCAGCAGCCCCTGGATGGGTTGGGCTTGTGACAAGACCTCAGAAAAGCAGATCTTCATGTTTGGATGACACATGTTCACTCCGGGAGTTGTTTTATCATAGCTTTTAGGAGGTAGAACAGGATGCCATTATACAGATGTGAAGTAAAAGACGGTTCCTGTATTGCGTGACTGAAAACTCTCAGCCCACTGCCCTGAGAGATGAGCTGCCTTAAATGAGAGATGTGCTGTTCCAAAGCAGCCATCTAGAGTGAGGAAAATACGAAAGGATGGTACAAATGTGCTGAAAGTTGCAGCCTTTCTCAGCACGTGTGACAAATGCCCTGCTACATTTGGGTGCCCAGGCGTACGTAGTACTGCCCTGTGTGCACCGGTGCATCCACGAGCAGGTGAGAACACTTCTGGGCAGCGAGGAGGGATCCTGCGAGGGCTGTAATCTTGTCTCGTTTGTTCTCTCCAGTGCTACAACTGTGAAGAGGAGGCCATGTACCACTGCTGCTGGAACACTTCCTACTGCTCCATCAAGTGTCAGCAGGAGCACTGGCATGCTGAACACAAACGTACCTGCCGCAGAAAAAGATGAAAGAGCTGTTCCTCCGCTAGAACATCACCCCGATGATTGCTATTCTCAGACACAGCGGTTTTTGTTTCCAAGAAGCCAAAATTGTTTAGAATTTGCTTCCCATTTTGCACCAGCCTTTAAACACTTTTCGTAAAAGAAATTTTGCACAGTAATTTCAATCTTCTGTTCAGTGCTCCTCCAAAATTTTGCCAGCGGAATGAATTGAACATCTCTGGGAGCAGGTTACTTTAAATAATTTTAAACTAGAGGATTTGTTGCATTTTCAGCAAATTTTAAAACATTTTTAGGTTTTACAGAGATTTTAATCTTTAAAAATCAGCAGATCTAAAAATAAACCATGCAAGTTTAACAAAAGGAACATGTAAAAACTAGATCTGAATGTAAGAACTTTAGAACTGTTTCAGAAAAACGAAGCGTACTACCTTGATGTAACATTTATTTCTTAACCTTGTTGAGCTGGTTTTGTTCAGCTTAATTTTACTGTTTAAAGGCATTATCTATTGGTTATACCAGTGGGTACATGATTGAATTTAGGGAACAGGGTTGACACAGCAGGTGCTAGTCCTGCGTATTTTTTCTTAAATATTTCCCAACTGTGTTTTATTTTCATTATTTCTTTTCAATATATAACTTTTATAACAAAATATTAGCTTTGATCTTGTAGTTTAAAATCACAGGGAACTGGGGTAATCTTTTACTGAGCTGGATCTTAGAGAAAAATGAATATTTAAATTTTGAAGTTTGCACATTTCATCTTTGTCCTGACATGAGTGCTTGTAACAAGAATAAGAAAAGCCAAAACCAAAACCCAAACAAAAAATAACTACCTTTATTCATACGTGGAATTACGAGGCCTACAAATTTCGTTAAGGTGCCCCCCTTCAGCCTCCCCAATCCAATGTCATCTGACTGCCTACGATCTGGTGTCACCTGGTCCATTGTAACTTGATAATAAAAGGAGAAAAAGCACTTACGTTTCACAGAAGCCGTTATGTTTGTAGAAATGGGTCATTGCCTAATAATGAGCTCCATCACTGTACTCAGAATGAAGAATAATGCATGTTAATTTTCTTGTATTAAAGATGCCGTGATTTGTAAAAAGTCTGTATTTTGCGGAATGTCTGGATTAAGAAGCATTACCAATAGGAATGGATCGATAGTTAAATGATTTTTTTTTGTTTGTTTTATAAATAGATATATGAATTGCATCCATGTTCAGAGACAATTTTTTAAATAGATGTAAAGCTTACTTAAATAGCTTTTCTTTTGAAGTGTCTCCGCATTTTAGTTTCTTCTTTCAAAGGCCGGTCTTAGACCGAGTCAAACGCCCATTAATCATCCCGCTATTTTTTGAGAAGTTAGAGGAATAATTTGTAAATATTTATTTAGATCTTTGATATTTATTGAAAGCAATTACATGATGGAACGATGGAAGCTGAAGAATCAGGAGGAAAGCCTTTTAAAAAGTTTTCTCTAGGATTTGTCAGGGTCATTGTGAAGATGAAAATATAACTAAGACTTCTGTGAACTGCCATTGGAATCCTGATCTTTTTTACTTACAGCGGTGATAGAAGTTAATTGACTAGATACTGCCAAATAACGCCCAACACGTCGTGGAAATTAAGCAGTGAGCTGATGGGAGAAAATAGTATGTAGATGGTAACTTGTATTACCACAGCTACATTATTGCCTGATAAATGTGTAATTAACTTTTGTCGCCTCTGTGTTGTGACTGCAAAACACTTCACAACTAAAAATCAATCTTGTTCAATTACTTTACAAGTTCCAAAACTTCGATCCACCCCTATGAAAGCAAGTTATTGTGGAAATATTTTTGGTGTAAAATCATTCCAGAATATGTAATATTTAACTGATAGCTGCATGAAAGTAAGATTCGTGTTACTTTGGCTTTTTTGTCTCTGTTGACACGGTTGCACATTTCCAAGTTACTACAGCGTGAAAACTGTGTGTTTTAAAGAAAAAAACAAAACAAAAAAAAAAAGATTGTGGCCTGGTTTTGTATAAGTTTTAGGTAAAATTACAATTGATTGTTTTAGGAATCATGATTTAAAATTAATTTTTCTGCAAATCATAAAGCTATATTAAAGTGTTGAGCTTAGCCACTATGCACATTGTAATTATTCATTGTGGCTGTCCAGTTTATGATGCATTCTGGCATTTTGTAAGCTGCTCTGACTAGCAATATATAGAGTCATTTAATGTGTTAACATTGGGTAATAAATGTATTTAAAAAAAAAAAAAGCACCTCTCTGAAAGTGTCTGTGTTAATTATGGCCACTTGCCCCAAGATGGCCGTACCCAGGGCTGTGGATGGGGTGACCATGCCTGGACTCCGCAGGACCTGCTGCTGCCTGAGAAGGGGCAAGCCGGGAGGTCCATGCAAGGACTTGGGCATTGAACCATAGCTCTCAGCATAACGAGGAATTTTTTCAGCCTGTTCAGAGTCAGCAGCCTTCAAGGGTTGTGTCCATCAAGCACTGGTTTTAATGCCAGCTTCTGGGTGACTGCAGCTTGTAGACCACCTTGGTCTCACCCATGGCCCCGCCTGCCCCTCACCACAACCCCGTAACCACCACAATCTTGTGCCCAGGGTGGGTGGAATAATCTAACTGTAACTGGAGGATTATTTACCTCCTGCTAAACAACATTTACCCCACAGACCACAGCACAGCCCCACTGGTTCAGTGCCTGTGGCCCCCAGCAGAAAGGGCATTTGCGGAAAGGCTTGTCCTGGAGCTCTGTCATGGCATCGGGGCAGCAGGAGGGATGCTGGAAGCAATTTCCCTGTGTTTCTCTGAGGAACTTAGTACCTGGCAAGAGCTGCTTGTCCCAGGAAAATAATTAATGTATATTTTAAATATTTAAAATCTCTTTTATTATTTTGCTATCCAAACTTTTCTGTTCTTACACAAGTCATAGTGTTTTCTCAAGAGTGCAAATGTTATTCATTCAGCTTGCTAAAACTTGATGAAATACAAATAACTGGCGTAGCTCGCATACTGCAAATTAATCATTTATACTGAAGCAAACCAACGAAATGGGATCAGGAAAAGGCAGTAGCCCTCTCCCAGCTGCCTTTGCCAGGCCTCTTCCCTTCTGGAGAACCACAGCCAGCCTCCGAGCCCAGCACCAGCAGCCCAGCAGCAAGATCCCCTGTGTGATGCTGCAGCAGTGAGTGGGGGTTGCTCAAAGGCATTATTTCTCCTTTTATTGGTGTTTTTCCATTATTATTACTATTCTAACTCCGGCTCTTTATTTTGCATAGGGAGTTTTCTGCCTCTTGCTTCCTTTAGGTGGAGTGATCTGCCCAGCTCAGGGCTTGTTTGCTCTTCCAGCTCTTAAATGAGAATGTGGAATATGTTTGGGATTTGTTACCGGTAGTTAGGGGCTACCCAGCCAATTTTAGCCTCACGGACTGAGTGCACATATGCAAGCTGTACATACACTTTCCAAATGCTTTCATTAATCAAATTATGGAGGGGGAAGTATGAAAACCAGAAGGGCCTTTCCTTCATTGTTTCATGTTAAGGAAATTCAATTGCAAGTGGAATGGAGCGTCCATTTGAGAAAAAATATAGTGTTTCTTTTAAGTAGGAGATGTTTAAAGCTAACGTAAAAGGCAAAAACAAAAACAAAAAAGAACTCAACAACAAAAAACCCAACACCCCAAACCAAAATAACTTGGACCTTCCAAAACTGTGTAAAAAAAAGCCACATTTTTTTAAATGAAACAGATTTGCAGAAGACAAAAGGATTGAAAGTACTTCATGCACTGAGTAGTGCTCCTTCAAAAATTGCTGCTGGGCTGCTGAAGGTTCCAAACTGGAAAATCAGAGCAGGAGAACCCAGAGCAAACCCAGAAAACAGGAATTTCTGCTGGCTCTGCCACTGCCTGGGGCAGGTGGCCTAGAGCTGAGAGATCGCGTAAGGCAAATGGCGATGGATGGGCTGAAATTAAACACGGGCTGCTGTGCAGATAATTTTCACATAAAAGGAGACTAATAATTAAAGATGATACAGAAGAAAGGCTGAGGACTCAGGGAGAAAGGGAGGGAGGGAGCATGAGCTGTACCAGAAGATGTGTGTGTGTTTGCACAGCCACCGGCCAGCTGCTGTTAGCTGCCGGGCAGTGGAAGCTGAGCTGGTGTAAATCTTCCACGAGAGCTGGATTTGCCCCAGAGAGGTACCTAAAAATAGCCCTGAATTCTCTGCAGTTGAGCTGGGTGCACGGCATGCTTTGGTGCTGCTTGGGAAAGGACTCCTGCTGCAGAAAGCAATGTCTATTAATAACGTCAAAGTGCTATTTAAAAAGAAGAAAATTCCTTTTTTTTTTTTTTAACTATATTGTTGATGGGAAATGTGCCTTCTGCAGGCAGCTGCCTGCCCCAAGGACAGCAAAGAGCCACACGAGGCCTCGGGCCCTGCCTCGCCCGTAGGCCGCAGCACAGGGGACGTGCATTCATCCCTCAGAGCAGGGCCTCTAAGGTGATCGGTGGCCTCTTCGCAGACCCCAAGTGTGTGGGGCACCTATCTGAGCCCCCCCAGGACATCCCCTGACCCCACGGACACTGCTGGGCCCACCAAGACCTGGTGCCACAGGCTCAGCACAGCTCTACCGGCACCAAGCGGCAATGCGGGCTCCTTCCCCAACAAAATCACAGCCAGAATTCTGCCTCACCCGGCTTATGCACTAGATCAACCATTTCTTTGGCAGACACAACATTTGATCGAGCTACCGAGCCTTTCCCTGAATTTCACGAGTCTGTAAAGACCACGAGTGCCAGAAGCCGCCTATTTCCCCCTGAAGAAAGAGAAGCTCAGCGGATCAGTAACGCAATTACTCGTCAGTTCCCTGCAGCTGCCAGACCCAGCAGTGCTCCAGCTCTGGGCTCCCAGTGCTGTCAGCTGCTGCAGGGCCACTGGCAGAGCCCTCAGAGCCGCTGGCATCCCAGCATAATGTATGGGGTCACTCTCTGTACTGAATGCCCCACAGAGATGCAACCAATCTACTAATCTCCTCTGCCCCATCTCCCCCCTCCCTCCCACCTGCCGCAACCCCTGCTTGGGGTAGCAAAGCAGTGCCCTGAGGGCCCTGGCCTGCAGTGACCCTTTAAAATAAATTTTATAAAGGTCTGAATTTTGATGTAGAAAATAATTTTTAGAGGTTAGGGCTCAGCTCCACAGAGCAGGAATTGTTGTAATGTTTTTATGGTGGTTTGGACTCCCGCAGCTCATTGACTGGTGAGCCCTGTGAGCTCGGGAAGCCTGGGGGATTGTCACCAAAGGGCAGCACTGGGGCTGAAATTCAGTGTGTGTCAGCAGGAGGAGGAGGAGGAGGAGGAGGAGGACCATTTTGTTTTCCTTCCTGTCCAGAGTCTGGAAGAAGGATGGCTGGTGGTTTCGTACACTAGTGAATGTCCTTTTATGCATTGGTGCCATAAAACTTTCAACAAAGCATGACAGTCACTGGAGGACACATAGCTCAGCAGTGGAGCTGGAGATGCCGATCAGGGCATTCCTGAGCATCTTGCACATGGGCAACTCTGTAACCTCTACTACAGGACTTCACTAGGGCTGACTGCACAGTGTGGAACTGGATCCAAACCAGTAACAATGGGATTTTGCAGGGATGCTATTTGCTTTGACATTATTTTATCCTCTGCTTTTTATTTTTTCTTAGCAACCTCTTAATCCACTGTTCAGTTGACTCAATTCTGTGTTCAGAGAAGGACTGCTTCTGTACAAGGCCACTCACAAAGGGCAGGAAAGGTTTTACAAAGGATTTTCTTGTTGCAAACACTGCCCTGAAGGAATTTTAGTCAATTTTTTCGCCATTTACTGAACTCAAGCTTACTGCACTGTTGCATTCTCCAGCTTTACAGATCTTGTGCAACCCCGAGATGCTCGTGTGCTTCCTAACAGAGCCATGTAGGCACAGCAAAGCAGCCCACTGCTCCTGCTGACCTGAATATCTGGTTGCTTTCTCTGACACTTACACGTTGTCACATCTCGCTTGGGCTGATGCACTGCATCCTGACTGTGCTGCCCTCCCACAGATGTGCTGGCTGTGATGTGCTGAAACGACTCCATCAGTTATAAGGAAACTGAAATGAAAGCACTCATGGCCGTGTGCACATGCAGCAAAACTGCAATCACACTTTACAGTGAGGCTACAACCTGCTACACAGCCGCTGAACAGGGAAGTACTTAACAAAAGTTTCATTTAGGAAAATCTAGTTTTGTTTGAAATTTTTCAAAATTGAGCGATCCCTAGTACTCATCTTATTATGGTTTAAAACAGCAGTTAAAAGCCTCTTGTTGTGCCTAAAGGCTGAGGTGAAAAATACCAACACCCTTTAAATTGAGAAGAAACTATTGTCAAGTCCACACCTCAGACAAATCTGCAGGGTAGGCCTAGCACAGGACAGAACAACTGTGACAATCTTAATCTCTAGCACAGTACAGAACAAACATGATAACCTTAATCTCTAGAACAAATGCAATAACCTTATGAAATACTGCCCTCCTACCTCCATAAAGAAAAATGAAATATTCCTAAAAACAACAGGTTGGTAACAGACCTAATATGGAAATACTCCTTAGTAAACTTGTCAAGAAGATTGTGAGCCTGGAATGCTCAACCAGGGAGTAACTAGAAGAGACAATAACGTGCGTTGTTGTCTCCCTTGCCATAAAAGAGCGTGCGTCTGCCATTGTAATTGTGAACAAAACATGCTGCTTCACTAACATCCTTGCTGGCATCAAACTTATTGACTGAGAGTGTTTCTCACAACGGTGAATAAAAAAAATTGGATGTTGTGTTGAAAACCAAGTTTACCACCTGCACCATTTGCCAAAATGATTTTTAAAATGTGTACTCAAAGCATTTGGACCTCTTAAAAGTACTACTCACCATTATAAAAAAAAAAACCCAAACCATTTCTTTTTTTAAATAAAACTCTCTATAAAATGGGTTCCGGAACCACTTGCTGTCCTTCCATCGTTCTCTCCCAACCTCATCCTGCCCTCACCCTCCCACTCGCTGCTATGGACATGTGGGACCTCTATGGGCACCGTAGGTGAACCCCACAGCCCGGCCCCATGCTTCTCCCGTACCATCCTCATGAAGGTGACTCCAGATCAGCCTCTTGCTGCCATCATCCCTCCTGGAGCCATGAGGGAAGCGAGTCTATGTTTGTTCTCGTAACCTACAGAGCTTTGGATATAAGGAAAAAAATCTTACTGTGATGGTGGTGAGACACTGGAACAGGTTGCCCAGTGACATGGTGGATGCCCTGTCCCTGGCGACTTTCAAGGCGAGGCTGGATCAGGTCTCAGCAACCTGATCTAACTGTGGATGTCCCTGTTCATTGCAGGGGAGCTGGACTAGATGGCCCTCAGAGGTCCCTTCCAACTCTAAGGGTTCCATGATTCTAGGATTCTCCTGAGCTGTCTGGAATTTGGCCATTGGAAATTGGATTTTATACCCTCAGCTTTTCAAATGGGCAAGCTGAGAAACAGGGGCTCTGAACCTCACCTTCTGAAATCTCATTTTGAAGGTGAGGGTAGGCCCAAACCTGTTGGAAGCTGTGAACCAGAGGAGCCCCCAGAACATGTTATTTTTGGAAAGGGCCAATGGAAACGAGCGGATCACCATTCTCCGTGTTTGTGTCTGGCCGGCCAAAGCTGACAGAGAGGTTGAAGCCCGCGTGTGACAAACCAGCTGCCCGTGTGCTTGCACGGGCTGAAAGCTGCAGCAGAGATGCAGCACCTGCTCGGCGACTGAAGTGACTGGTTCGCGCTGTGCCGGCAGCAAGACCTTGCAACAAAAGTGATGTGACAAATCTGAGGAGTTTTACAGTACTAATGCTTGTTATTGCTTCTCACAAAATGTTACCAAGCTTACAATAATCTTTACACTTTCAGCAAAAATGTGAACAGTATATTTGAATATATTAAAAAGAATTAAAAAAACATTTCACAAAAACATTTGTTGCCATATGAAAGTCTTTCAGCAATAAATGCCCACACCAGTATTTAAACATTGTTAAAAGTATAATGATTTGTACTAATAAATTATGCAACAAGAGAGGTAAACAAAATAAAATTACAGTATAGCTCTCAGTGTTCCTCCACCGAGCTTACGCAGCTCTGGGAAGCTCAGTTTTAGATGACTAATTAAGAAACTGATATTTTCAGAGCAACAAAAATAAAAGCTTTTATTTGTTCATTTGAATATAAAACAGGCGTTATCACAGATGTACAAAGCGTACTGGTGGTTTAACATACAAGAAGGTTGCTGTCCTTTGCACATAAAAATTTTTGTTTGAAACTGTGATTGGCTGAGTTACATGAATTTCTCTAACCAGTCACCACACTCTATGAAATAACGCTGCTAACATTCAACTGATAAAAGGGACAGTCTTCCCTTGGGTAAAGTGTCAAGCAGGATTAAATATATATAATAAACAAGCACCATGAGGAATCTGCTCCTGTTTGATTAGTTTTGTGTTTCAATGTTCATTGTGTACCCTCTGTTTTGTGCATGTGCATCAAGTTGATTACATGGTTTTGTCTGACTTCAAAAGCACAAGGTCACAAGACAAACATTTTATACATTCTCATGAATGGTTTATCTACAGTACAATTTCTAATACAGAACAATCCTTCTTTATTGCTCAGTCTGATGGTGCTTAAATGTTTCCTGCCTTTTGCTTGCACAACAAAACCAGAAACTCGGTTTCTCATTTCTCTTAACTCCGAATTTAACAACCACAGATGACAGGTTGCAGAAGAGAGCTGTTATCAACTGCGCTTCACAACTGCATTGCAGTTCTTTTTTTTCTCTACTAATGCAAAGTTGACTTTGTGAGGGTTAAAGAGATGCCTTAAATGACAGCTAAATTTGTTTTCCAGTACTGAGATCAGCGGTAGCAGGACTTCACAAGTTAGTTCACACACTGCAATTATGTTTGTAGTCAATCGACATCTCGTCTGAGACCTTATGGCGACTTGCCATTAGGAACAGACTTTATTCTTTTTAAAGGGAGCAGAAAATGAATTTGGCAAAATAGAGGATGGGTCTTCAGAGCATGAATAGGGCTATTCACAGGACAGTGATGTCTGAATAGATGGTCTGAAATAAAACAAGTCTGACGTGGTAAGATGCTCTGTACTGTACATGCAGACTGAAACGTCCCTACCTTTTAAAAAGATTTCAAACACCCAGCATTGAGACTCAGAAGCCAAACAAAACTATTGTTAGCAGGGGTCCATCTCTTGTCCAGCGTTCTGCAAAGGCAGACAGAATACGTACGTCCCTCGGATGTGATATAAACGTGGTTACATTTGCCCTGCAACAATCTTAGTCATGCATATCCGGTAATGAGAGCCAGCACACGGACGTCATTTTGGACAATAAGAAAAGCACTCTTGGACTGCAGCTGGTAAATCCCACTCTCGATCACAAACAGGTCAATTCAGTTACAACCACATGAAGGAACGGGAAAGTTTTTAAAAAAGGGTTGTGGAGTGCAGGGAAGACAACAGAACCGGGAAATCAAACCTCTCCTTTATCCAAAGGTAGTAAAATGAAGGCAGCTGTGATGCATGTTTTCCTACTCTTCGCCCATTGATGGATGACCTCAGGTCAGAGACCCCGGGACTCCGCTCTTTAAACAGGCAGTTCGGTTCCTCTGATGTTTTAATGGGGTTAGGGACTAGTTAGCAGATGCACGATTCGTGTTGGCTCGGCTGTAGTGACTGTACGCTCCTCTCCGTTAGGAATAAATTAAAGACCATTGAAACAATCGTTTTATGTAAATGTAAACTGGTTGCCTTGGCCACCGAGCTATGTGTCCTAGCTGAGAGGCAAATCGATAACTCTGTGCAAATAACCCCAAAATGTTCCATTATAGCAATAAAAACACCAACTAAAACAATGAAAAAATTGTGCAACAAAGTTCTGCAGCTAGACAACAGTGCTACTCCTCAACCTGCCTTTTCTAAGTCTAACAAGTGTATGCACATGCCAGCACGAATATTTATTGTTGCCTCCATGGCAAAGAAAAAAAATTATTGTAGTGCATTTTTAGTCTTAAATTCATTCACTGCCTTAAAGGCAGCAATAATTCCACTTGCTGGTATCTAGAGGATTCTTTTAGACAGGGATACTCTAGCAATCCAGGATTGCTTTGTTCAAAAAATTTGTGAGTAACATTTGATTATCTACAGTGGGAGACACCATGCAAGTGACAAGTACTGCATTTTAAACTTTAAAATCTTTTTGTCATTAGTGAATTTATATTTCATATATATATATTTGATGTGATACTATCCACTCAAGATAATACAACACTTTGTTTTTATATTAGCAAACATTTCAAGAGTTTAATATTCTTGAATGTTTTTTCTCTTTTATACTTCTAAAGAGATCAAAATAAATTAAACGTTTTGTACATAATTACAGAAGAAGTAGTTAACTTATTTTATCTTTTTCGTTTAGTACAAAGATATTTGCAAGTTCATTGCCGAAATACACCTTATTTATAAATTTCTTCCATTCTAACGCTAACAGCGAAGGCTCTTTGGCCTTTGCGCTTTCAGCATCTCCGCCAGAAAGCTGCTAGATTTCTAATGGAAAGGTGCTACTTTGGGAATTCTCCTCGTACCACTACATAGTTTCCTAGGATGTGGGACCTAAAATGGCTTAAGTTAGTAACAGGTCTGTGTTCTTCAGCTTTTTATGACACATTAAAACAAATGAAGAAAACGACTCTTTGTATTAGTCTGCAAATTGTTTTAAAAGAATCCATTCGGAGGGCAGAATAAAAAAAAAAATCTATTCAGCTTACTTAATGTCAAATACAAAGCCACATTTACTCAGAAAGCAGTATTGTCCAATCAGCAAAAAAAAAAAAAAAAAATGTTTTCAATGGGCTTTTCCAACAAACCGAAGGGCCTTACCCATAGTCCTTCTTTTCTAAAATTTAGTGGTAAAGAAAAAACTTCACATTTCATTTCCTGCCAATCGTGACTGCTTTGAAAAGTCATAATAGAAACAGTTCCATTCTGATGAGTGTCAGCATCTTATCTGCACGTATCTTTTAGTGGACACCAAAAAATTTTATACATCTATAGTAAAGTCCATGGAAGCTTTAAGGTACGAGACTACATGTTGTAGGCCACATAGATGGGATCTAGCTGGTCTGCCAAAAATCCATCTCGTAGGTGCATACGTTGTTTCTCTCCACGGGAGTTGATAGGAATTACACCAATGTCCACCACTACCACCACCCCTACAATCAGGTAGTGCTCCTCCAGGACCACGTTGGTGACCAAAGGAACCAGGTCCAAAGCTTCTTGCTCCGATCCATCCAGCTCAACTACGACAACCAATAAATTTGTCCAGGTAAACACCGCACTGGAATCAAAGAAAAAGAAATATTAGTTTTTGGGTTTTTTTTAATCCATTCCACCTTATTTGCTGCTTGTTTCAACTGCAGTGTCTCCTTCTGCCTGCTTAGGCACAGAACCTAACTGGCAAGAGAGAAGGTGTTCACAGGCAGGGCAGAAAACCAGTCCGATGAGCTCTCACTTTAACCTCGCTGCAACATTAAGATGTGGGGCTACACTTGGCAGAACCTTGAGTCTCATCCTTGCCTGCTGCGTTTGGGGGCAGCAGGAAGCAGCGCAGCTCCCTCTGAAGCCAGCGAGCTGTCGCATCACCACTGTGCTCATGAAGGCAGGCAGCATGTGGGTAGAGGTTTTTCTCTGGGTTTTTCTGAAGAGCAGCCCAGAGGAGCAAAGGAGGTTAAAAGAGAAGACAGAGATACAACACCATAAGGAAAACAGCCACACCTGGAAGATAAACTCTGCCTGGGAAGGGCCTTTCGCTGGGTGCTGTGCCAGCACGGGACGTGCCTCCTGCACTGGGCTGGCTGCCTGCCAGGCAGGTCACAGCTCAGTACAGAAGAGCTCTGATTTTTCTGGATCAATTGGTTTATACAGAAACCATCTGCTTTATTTCAGTTGTGTTTCATTTCTGGTGGGCTTAAAGGGAGAGGAGTTTTTACATTCCTTATTAACAGGTGAGATGGTGAAAGAAATATCATTACCATCAGTGTCTCTTCTCTACTGAAAGAACTTTGTATGACCCCAACATTTTGGCTATGCCCTTGAAACAAACAGGTGAATTCTCTTTTCTGCTACTGGGCATCTTTCCTTTGTCCTTCCACCATGGCGGCTGGGAGAGTACAAAAGTCTGGTGTGTTCCTTCCTCCACCCCCTTCCCCTTTTCTCAGATTTCTCAGGAAGTCTTACAGGAGGTCACCAGGACTGAGGATCCACAAAGTGCAGTCCATTCTTGCTCACGTTTAAGACACCAACTCTGGTTATTTCTTGCTCTACCTTTTTCCATAGCATAACTAATCATATTTTACTCTTTAAACTCATATACCAAATCCCGGACTCTATCCTCCTTTACCTTAAAAAATCAGAGGATAATTTTCCAGAACTATCTCAAGCATAAGTATCTGAAAGTTAGAATATATTATGTATATAAGGTAAATTCAAAAAAGAGCTGCTTATGCTAAGGTCAATGCTTGACTGAGACAGAAGTGCACTGTTTTGGTCTATTAAAATTCTGAATATCCTTGTATTTTTGAAACACACTTTGCCCAAAAGTTAGCTATGAAAATGTGTTCTAAGTTGATGCCTAACAGAATAGATTTTAGGTGAAAAACACTTATTATTAAAAATACATATTTCATTTTCAGATCCTGCTAAAGTACAGTTTGATTGAATTTCTACGTGCCTATGTGCTTATTGATCTGGAAAACTAATGGGTATTCAAAGTAAGGAGTTTTTTGACTTAGTGCTGCTATTAAATGAATTTTAATTTGTAATCGTGCTTTCACACAAGCTCTAGTAAGCTACACAGGCATCTAAGTTAATATTACATGTTTTCAAAAAAAAGCTTGGGAGGTTTAATTAAAATATTAGATAACAACTGAAACCATGCCTTAAGTCTTCTGTTACTTGTTACTTGGGAAAGCAATTAACGGAAAGTTTCAGTAGCAGGTCCCTAAAACATAGCTTTGGAGAAGTTGGGTTGTCTGAGTTCAAAAGACTAATTCCAAAAACCTTCCTGAAGCTGCTTTCAATTCCAAGTATCACCGACATTCCTAAGAAGGTACCAATTTAAAACTCATTTCATTTGTCATGATTCCAACTCAATGGTGACCGCCGTAAATACAAAGAAATATTGTTCTTTATGTTCCCATCAGCTGAGATGGATCGACACTGGCCAGCATGTATCACTTGTGAATGTATTACCCCGCTAGCCCTGACAAAACAAAAAAAACAAACAAGCAAACAAACAACACACAAACCTAAGCACCATGTTCTCAAGAAATCACAAAGTCACAACCAAAAGGTGCAACACAGCCAGTGCACTGAGCTGGGAATGGTCCCTCTGCTGCTTCCATCCCACTGACTGCTTTGGGAAAAGCAAGGAATTTGCTGAAACACCTCTGATACTTTCCGTTTTTAAAAATACGTTCAAAAATGCTTGGTGCAGTTATACATCACAATAAAAAAGGAGTGTGTTCTTGTTATATATTGAGGCAGAGGAGGTCCGGAGGCATAGGTTGCACTGCTAAAACTTCTTACGAGAAAAGAATAATTTTAAATGACCTTTAAATCAGTTCCTCAATAACAGAAGCTGTACAGCAAGATCACGCATCAGTCAAGAAGCCTGTGCTTTCCTCAGTAGTGTTACATGTTACAGAAGGAGCATATTTCTTTGAAGCTGAGGCTATTTTTACCATTTGTTGACTACTCAGTACCTTTTGTTTGCAATAGGTATCAATGCAGTTCAATTCTTAATGGGTCATTGTATCTGAAACAACAGTGGTCTCCAACAAAACCAAAGGCTCACGTCCCAACCCAAAGAAAAGCATATATATAAAGAAAGACATTACTGCTATTATTTTGTCAAGGGATGTTTCCCAAAGACAAGAGGAGGATCGCAAAGAGAAGCTGAAAGAAAAGCTGAGTGAGATAAGTCAAGGACAGTAAGGACAAAGACTATGAAGGAAAACTCCATACTGGTGACTTGTCTCTTTGAACATCTGCTTTTCTGAAGAACCGCTTCAGACAAACACCCAACTCACCACTAATTTCCGCTCCTTGAGGAAAGAACAACCCTAAACACTTTCAGCATTTGCCTTTGAGCAGAGGGTAGTAATAGCATCACATAATGCTTTCTGTAATTTTGCTTGTGGACTCAGAATTATTTGCATGTACTCCTACCTTCTTGTAGAAACCTAACGGCCTTTCTCTTTGGTCCTCCCAGCCTACCCCAACCCTTTCTGAGTTGTCCCTGTTCCACTCAAGATTTCCATGGTAATAGAAGGGAAGGATGGAAAGGCATTCACAAAGAGCTCTCGGTGGTCTTGAGGAAAGGAATGCAATGTCAGCATTTTTTGCCACTGAAATCAGTGACAACCACTTCTGTATTATGATATGGCTGCTTCATTCGCTGCCCAGGACTACACTCTTTGAGGACGTATAAATTTCTAACAGTAGGCACTGCTGAACGTACAGATTTATGAATCTGTGACCATCTATAATAGAGTTTCCCTGAATAGATTTCCATCCGCTGTTGATAAGAATATGACACATTTGAAAGGAGCATTTCACAGCATCCTTTGCGGGTTCGTATCAGTCTCTATGAGGACCCAGAATCCTCTACCCCTTGTCGGGGCCAGCACAGCAAGGTGATGATCATGTTGCAGGGAGACTGCTATCAGGTAAACCCCAGATACAGTCAGCCAAGCAATTGACTACCTTAATTATAACAGATATGTCAGAAGAAGCCTAGGCATTGTCCCTGAAGAAACCAGTATGGTTGCTATGCTTCTCTCCTGCTCCAGGTCACACCTTATGGCCAAGACTGAAAAGAAAAATGGAGAGTCACATCCTGTACTAGCTGACTTGCTCTAACTGCGAGACTGTTGTTTTTGGTTGAAAGTAGAAGGGCTGAACTGAGGTTAGATCAAACCAAAACAACTACCTGATTCAGTCTTCTGATGCAAAAATAATGAAAAGCAATTTGGTCTCAAGTCAGCCTCATGAAATGATTACCTGCTGTGTGCATTTGATGATGTGATACATTGATTAAGACAACATCATTATTAACTCATTGATTTACTGCTTCAATTTCCATTGTGACCTTGATTTGATCACTGCTTGATTTATTAATGACCAATTCAAAAGTAACAGCGTGTTCACTAATAACGTTTATTAGTGTGTTCATTTCTTTTAAGTGTCTACTTGCTTACTTCTTACGAGAGCACTCGTAAAGCTTGAGTTCCTACCAAGCCTTTTTTCCTGGTTAGAGCAGGAAACATCCACTGACCTACCTGAGAGCTGTTTGGTTCCCTCAAATTAAAAGTTTAAAAACACACGAAAAAAAGAAACTTATTGAATGATCTTAACAGAAAACAATCCTTCCTGATTAAATTTGCTCAAGAAAAGTTTCATCCTAAAGGAGTATTTACCACTGAGTAATAAATCCTGTGACCGTCCTGACAGATCATTTCCTGGATCAATTGCAATATCCAAGCAAAACCCCAGATATTATAGATATTTCAGCTTTATATAAGAGCCATAGTGTTATATAATCCTTACCATTCTGTGATGCTCTTGTGTGCTCTAATTACAGAGGTCTCAATATCGATTGGATGATATCTCATCCCTCGTAACTCCATGGCTTCATCTAATGCACCCACAACATAAAGTGCATCATGGCGTTCTGGTTGAAAGGGAAAAAAAAATAGTGACTCTGTTCTTCAGAACATCAAATTACAAAAGTGATCACATTAATAAACAAGAAAAATACGTATAACAGAAATCATCCTTGAATTTCTGATCCCTCTAACCGATTTTCAAACTAATAAGCATTCTGTATTACTGAAATGTAGCAGAAAGCAGAAGAAAGGAACGCAGAAACACTATTTACATTTGAAGAAGAGAAAGGTTTAAGCCTTTACCCAAATACAGTGGGACAAGTTCCTTTTGTCCTTAAGGCGAACGTAACAAAAAAATCATTCTTTTTTCAAGGCAAAGTTCTAAGCAGACAACAGACTCCTAGTTTCTCTCTCTGTTTTCAAAGACTTGACCCTAACAGTATGGAATATGTTGTTGCAGAAGCTTTGAGGTCAGTACTGATGCTTTAAGGTGTACTACAAAAGTTTTCATCAACTAGAAATAGATGCAGTGTATTAGATAGGAAATTGCTCATTAAGACAAATGGCAAGCTCTGAAGAGTAATCCTCTCGTAATATGAATTTTTATTGACTAAAGAAATAAATGAGGCAGAAATGAGGCTTTTTAAAAGATATCAGGCTGATAATAAATGCTTGCACATCATCCATAAAGGAAATTATGCTTGCTAATAGACTTAAAAACAGATAACTGGTTCTTTTTATGTTAACTCAGATTGTTGCATGGTGGTAATCACAAATCATAGAATCACAGAATGGCTTGGGTTGAAAGGGATCTTAAAGATCATCCAGATCCAAGCCCCTATCATGGGCTCGTTGCCACCCATCAGATCAGGCTGCCCAGGGCCCCATCCAACCCGGACTTGCATTACCTCCAAGGATGAAGCGCCCACAATTCCTCTGGGCACCCTGTTCTGCTGCCTCAGCACCCTCTGAGCAAAGAATTTCTTCCTACAATCTAACCTAAATTTCCCCTCTTTTAGCTTAAAGACATTCTTCCTTCTCCTGTCATTATTAGACTGTGTAATCTTGCTCTTTATTTTTGGTTTGTCTTAACATGTTGTTTTTGCAGTTCTAGTAGCTTCACCAACTGAAATAGCCAGATAACACAGGCCAAGAGACACAGTCAACATAATCCAAATTATATGCACAGATCCTTGGCAGATAAGGAGAAACCCCTTACCTCCATTTGCATCTGTAAGCTCTGTTCTTCGCAGAAACCCCAGATAGCCAGTCCGAGCCCAAATAGTTTGTGTGTCTCCAAAGCTGAGTCTTGAATTAAAATGATCTGACTGCAAAGATTCATCTCCATAGATGGTAAAGTACCCACTGGCGTTGTGAGTGCTGTGAACCCATATCTAAATTAAAAGCAATTATACCAGTATTAATTAAAGTAGCTTTCCAGAATGAAGCATTATTGAAAACTCTTGATGCAAATATTTTCAGTCATAGCTGGATAATACATGTAACGTGAGATAATGCCTTTTAACACTGTTCCTGACCCACCTGTAGGCACAGTCAAGACCCAAATCTGACCTCACTGGAGTCAAAGTGCATAGCTAAGCTGTGCTAGTCCATGGGAATGCATGAGTCACACTGTGGGGACACCCTCCCTCCAGCTTTCCAGCCCCAGGTTAGCCCCAGACCTACACAGACCCCTGCAATTGTCGTTGCTCTGAGCTCTGCTTGGGCTACGGCAATTCTCAGACACTCCTGTAGACACAGTGCTCTTCTATAGTCCCCCTGAGCCTGGTTCAGTGTATTTGGTCCAGCTAGACATCATTCGTGAACACAAGACAGACAGTTACCTCCCACAGCACCGGAGGAGTAGAATGGTTACAACATTAGAAATGGAGTTAACACTATTTTAAAGGAAGAGGCCAGGGACCTTCACATATGGAGAAGGATTCATTTCAGCTATCTCAAGACACCATGGAAATATTCACAATTTCATAGTGATGAAATCTTACAAATGAATCTCACAACTCAGATTGCAATCTTAATTATGAATAAGCAAATCCCTCATTTTGTTAATTAGATCTTCAATTGCTCATTGAAAATAACATTTTGAGTTTTTTCTCTCCCTAGAAACTTAAAAATAAATTGGAAAAACATATAGCCTTGCTCAACTCAGCTAATGAGAGTACTTCGGTGCACTGAAGCACAGTGACTATAAAGAGGATAACACTGAAATGCCTCTAGCTGAAATTAGACTAATCAATAAACTTATTTTTTCATTTAAGTTTTCATCGGAATTAGTCAAGCACCAAATAGAAAATGTAGTTAGAGAAAGCAGATTGTTTTCAAATTATTTCATAGACTTGAGCTATTATTAGCATTTATCAAGTATGCCGATAACTTTTTTAATAAAGATACAAATATCACGCTACACACTTCATACACAATCAAGGTCTGCATCATTCAAGCTTTTTTAACCTAGCATTTAATAAGATGTATGATAGGAAACCACTGGCATACATTTTGATAGCTTTATCCCTGCAATTCAGTTCCAAGTATGCAAAGGTGAAGTTTTCATGACTCACCTCACCAAGATGAGAATCTCCTAAGGGTCCCTTAGTTTCTGGATTAGCAATAATGATACGTACTCCAGGCAGGATCTATTGAAAAAACACAAGAAGTAATGAGAGAGCAGATACTTACAGAATCATAAGCTGAATATTCTTCCCTAAAAAACCTTCGAAACAAACTAGAAGGCATCCTTAAAAAGTTGAAGTAGGCACACTGAATAAAAAGTTGAAATAGTCAATTGATGTAATAAATCTAGATATCTGGGAAATGATAAAAATCTCTTATCTTTGTGAAAGCTGTTCCATCACTACAAACTTGTCAGAAATCAAATATTGATTGACAAAATGAACAGCAAAAAAAAATACCCCCACAAAAATCCTACCAAGCATCCCCAAGTCTCTTTGACAGTATATACCAGAATGGAAAAAAAAAAAAAACACCCCATTCATATGAAAGCTTGGTCTGAAGCAAAGAGAAAGCCCTAGAGGCAGCACGTAATCTCTTAAGAACAAGATCCCTGCCAGTGACTCCATGTAATGGGCATTCAAACATTGCAGAGGTGGACAGATGTTAAAACCTAAAATAGAACAGGGAGCATCCTCTGACGTCCTCTGTTTGCAAAGATATAATTAGACAGCTTTAGATGAGCATGGACTGTGCCAAGGGCAGTCTGTGAACGGGGGCTGCCTTGGTGGCTGAGCGTAGCGGCTCGGTCTCCTCCGTCTCGCACAGGCAGGACACACTTGGCAGCACACCTCAGTCTGTGGCACGTGGCCAGGCCGTATGTCCTGCACAGAGCTGAGCATGGCACCAGTGTCTGCATGTACCATTGCTGGGCCCACAGCCTGTCCCCACTAATGTGCTGCAACCCTCTGCCGATGGACAGAGGCCTACAAGTAAAATGTCCACACTGAGACTTTGCCAAAGGCACATGTGTGGCCCGTCTCTAGGATGAGATGCAGATTCTGAGTAATGAATCAGGTCCTGCCACTGGGACGCCAGCAGCGAAGAAAGGCCTTTGGCCTGCACAGCTGATAAAGCCTTCCGGAGCGCTGCATTTGCTTGAAAGATGAACAGAAATGGAAATTCACTGAAAACATTTGCTATAAAGGAGATGTTTAAATCTTCTCTCAGTACTTACTTTTCCTGATTCCATGAGGGGCAAACTATGTGGAGATCCTCTTTCTACTAAACGAACTCTGTAAAATACATGTAAAAATAATATGGAAAATAGATTGACATTTATTTCTAAAGGGAATGGTTGATGGTCACAGAGATTAATGCTATTTTTGGAAAAGATGAAGCTTATATCCTCTAGAACATTCTGAGGCCCAATATTTAATTTTTGGCAAGACTTACAACTTGGAAAATAATGAAAAAAAGATGGCTATGAACATTTTCTTAAATACTAAATTCTTTAAATGTAATTGGTGCCTTTTATCTATTTTGATAGACTTTTTCCAAGCACAAAATTACTCCCAACAAAAGGGATCTAAAACATTGATTTTCCACAAGAACATAATAAATGTCAGGGCACAGAAACAAAAGCATGTGAGCTGAGTGAGCAACCACATTCTGTGAGGGGGGAATAGTTGAAATCAAAGTCATCTCTAAAGACCCCATAACCAGAACTCAGCCTGAAATCTGCCTTAGCAATCTTTTGTTTATTTTCAATGGACAATGTTTGATAAACATTTTAGTAACAAAAAAAAAAAATCATCAAATGAAAAATGCTATTACTGTTGAGGTCAGACCCTTACTGAGAGTGACACTCTGGTCTGTTCTCTTTCTTTCTTAGATAACTCATTTTCCCACTGAAGGAACAGCAATAGAAGCTCTCCTGGAGAGGCATGACGCTCTGGAAGGAAATTTCTCATTTAACATTAGAAAGAGACTGTGAAGTCCTAAAATGGCTGATCAGCTCAGCCAGTAGATGGGGAAGAGATTTTGGGTAACATCTATGCATTCCTGTATCCTAAGTGAGAATACCTTAAAAGCTGCAGCAGAACCATGAAAAACTTAAACTTCCCACTCTTGCAAATTTTCATAACCCACAGAACTGATCTAAATCTGTTCTTTCATTAAACAAGCAGTTCTTACCCCTTTCCTTCCATCAGCTGCTCCATTATAAAGAAAAAAAACCCTGAGATATAAAAAAAATCTCGTAAAAGAAATGTTGATACAAGAGAGGGCACGGGAAGGCATAACGAGGAGTGAGGAAAACTGGATCCCATTAAAGTGATCACAGAGTGGCAGTCAGCTAGGAGTTGTTACGAGAGATCTGTTCTGGACTATTCTGACACCTTTTTATATAAGGAGCACTGCAGAGCTCAGTCTGGGGAGGGAGGGATGAGACAGAGAGAGACCTCAGCTAAAGATCCCTTGGGGAAGAACAAAGCTTTGGCAATTTCAAGCCCCTACACATAAAAGGAGATGGAAAAAGACCTTACCTGCTTTTTATACTATTTCTTTGCTCCAGAAGTTATCTATAAAAGCCGGGACTGTCGAGGTCAAGGCAGGAATAGTGAATAGAGTTTCATCTGCAGCGCTGGGGAGTCTCCCAGCCTTGATGGGTGGGGCAGGGCTGAGCCCTGCAGCACGGCACAGCAGTGTGAACAGCTTCTCACACTAGCAGCAAGAGATGCAACCCAAGTTCCCAGCAATTTCTGCTCTTTTCCAAGCAATTTTACTTTATCGCCCCCTTAAACCTCTGGCACACACGTGCACATGTTCTCATGTTGCATGCAACAGCTGAAAAGCAGCAGGGCCACCACCAGCACCACAACAAGAGCACTGAAGCTGCAGCATCCAGCTGTCCCACCAGGGATACAGATGTGGGGCAGCAGAACCCCAGGAGCTTCACTGTAAGGTGTACGTGTACGGCTAAAGTCACGCTGCCCCGTAACAGAAATGTCTGCATATGCCACACTTGAACTGCTGCTCCAACAGCAAGTCAAAGCAGACGCATTTAGGAGTATGCAGCAAGCGGTTTAAAAATAACTCTGTGCACGTCGAGAAAAAAAAATCAAATGTGCAAGAAGCAGTTGTTAATTAATGCCTCTATTTCTGCCTTTTTATATATAACTCTGTTCCGGAAAATCTGTATTAGTTTAGAAATAGAAAACGCCTTTAAATGAGCTCTTCCACGCTGCTGACATCTCTGATTTTGGATGCGCACTTGCAGACAGGTAGCTACTTAGGAGAACAAGTCATCGGTCTCACACCCATGGTATCTCCTTTAGCAGGGACTTCCTCAATTATTTACCAACATTTGTCAAGGTTTGATTTTTAAGAAGAGACTATTTAAAAAACTCCAGCCATGTACAGAGGTGAGAAAGATGGTGTGACAAAAGGCAGCAAGTAGTTTATTTGAATTTGAGATTGGTATAAAAATAATTCCATTTTGATAACAAAACCACTCTGGGGCAGGAGAAGCGTATGTCAGAGCTGCTCAGTTCTGTGAGGATTCCGCTGCCCTTCGCTCCCTTTCTGCTTTAAAACATGCCTCAGTGATGCTGCTGAATCCCACGCCTAGTGGGAACTGCACATAGTAAAGCTCAGAAATCATATAAAATAAAGCTATATATTAAATAGCCAGTGAAGTGATTGCTGGAAATGAATTAACATTCATAATTCTGACCACCTCCTTCCCTGTCCTTTCAGCAGCTGTGCCTCCCGCCTTGTTGTTAGTACTAGCACATTCTTCTAGCTCCCTTCTCCATTTATTTCCTTCAATCTCCTCTGAACTTTAGCACATGAAGATCCAGAAGGCGCAATTTCTCAGTTTCCAATTCTGTTAAAACTCCCCCACGACGTGCTTTCCTCCTCATATCCCTACAGAAATATCACAGCAGTGCACTAAACATAGCAACTCTGCATTTCGGGGAGGTTTTCTGCTAGGGCCCTGGTAGTGCTCAGAAACTTAAGACTCCACATTAAAAAAACAATACACTGGGGAGCATGCTGTTAAACCTCTCACATCTCTGAAATTATAAAGGATATTTTGCCACAGAGAGATTTAAAAAAAACCAGAAGTGCAACATTAGATTCCGATGTTACTGTCTCCTATGTGCATACTTAATTTTAAGTGCATAATAGTCTTACTAACTCTACAGGGACTAGTACTGCGAATAAATTATGGACATTATGCAATAACTTTTAAATGAGTTTTACTCTGTCTCATCATAAAATAATTCAATTGTTCCCACCGCTCCCCCAGGAGATTTCCACTTTCCACTGACAAACGCAGGCAGCAGACATGGCTGAGACCTTGTGCGCCTTCCCTTCCTTTGCCAGCAGCCCCAGGTGTGGGCTGGCACACAGCAGGCAGATCCCAGGGAGCATCACACCTGTGGTAAATGCTGAGAAATTCCACCCCTGAATCACACCACTGATACTGGCCAGGGGACTCACAGCTCCTTCTGACAATGTTTCTCAAAGTTTGAAATTCACAAATAACCATAACGTGCTCCCAGGCATCAGAGCAGCAGGAAGGGCAAGTCCCGTTTCTCTGCAGCGCTCCACTATTTCTTCATTAAGAGGGAAAACAGGTCCCTTACAAAGTGAGCACAGAGCCCTCCTGCTGCGTTCTGTTGCCTTCAAGTCATGCTGGGAAGGGCAGAGGAGAGTATGGCAGAAGCGCCAGGCTGGGCAAAGAGCCTGGAAATCAAGTGGGTGGGATAAAAGCATTGCCCTTGGGTGTGAAAGCTATTTTTGCACCTTCTGGTGGTTTGCAGCCAAGCTGAGAGGGGAAACAGAAATGAGTGACCGAATGCGGGGAAAACATGGAGCTTCACTCCCACCAAAACATCTCACTGGGAAGGAGAAGCAGAAGATGTTTAAGAATCCTCATACTGTTACAAAGCTGTAAGCAATGATGTGCAGTGGATCTGCAGTATTTATACAGTAGGGCATGGGAGAGTATAATTTTTAACATTTTCTTCTTCAGCTCCTAAGAGTCAGTCTTTTTTTTCTAAAAAAAAGATCTTGAACTGGAGCTCTGCAGTTGAGAAAGCTGTTCACATTTCAAAGCCTGCCTAATGGGATTTAATAGGAAATATAGTCAAAACAACAGTAAGTGCTTAAATTCTTTTTCTCATTACAATTTAGTACATTGGATGGATGGATTTTATCTACGTCAAATCAAATTCTTATGACAGAAAAGCAGGACTGAAATCTGACTTCAGAATGAAAACTGGCAAGCTACAGCCAACCAGCACTGTACTGAGTGGTGAAGGGGATACTGAGATACAGTCACAATGCCTTTCTGCCCAACTGTTCACATGAAGTTGCAGATTACGTTGAGGTTCTTTTTTCTGTCCGGTGACAAAAACTCCAAAATATATTCCACAGTTAGCTGGTATTCTCACTACTCAAAGAGTTTGTCAGCAGAGCCATAAAATATTGTTTGGGGAATCTGAAGGGCCTGGAATGTGCAGTGTGGTAGTAACCAATGTTACGATGCTAAAATTGGGAAAGCCTTCAAACACAGCTGTGTTGTTGTGCTGTGAAAGACTTTGGGCTCTGTGATTCTAATAGAGATGGAAAGAAGCTATTAGGTCATTCAAGTCTCGCTCCCTGCCAAAAAAGGCTACTCCCCGCAGTGCACTTTGAGTGCTTTGTCTACTTCTGTTACAGCATTTCAAATGATGGGGCTTCTTCAACTTCCCTTCAGAATTAATTTTGCAACTAAATGTATTTCATAGTCTTTGTATTGTCCTGTTTGGCAGGAACTTTTCTTAGCTTCCTCTTATTGTTTCTAAATAGCTCCCCACACAAGATTCAAATAATGTTTCCCCTTTTCTTGCTAAAAGTATTTCAGGTAAAGACTTTGCCTTCTACCTAACACTTGGCAAATTCCCACACCTTGAACTTTTATCTTTCCTTTACAGCCATGCCCACGAGCTGAGCCTCATACCTGCTGCCCATCCCCGTGTCAGTGTGCCAAGCATCCTCTGCTGTCAGCCAGGTTGTGAACCAAAGCATCCTCCAACACTGAGCTCTCGTTCCCTGTCTACCCTACCAACACTTTGTTATTATTCTTCCTCCTATCTGGAGCTTTGCAGTCACGCCAGCATGGAAGTCCAACTTTTTTGTTCCTTAAACGTTATCTATTCTGTTAGAATGGTACATTTTTCAGTAGCTGATTTTTCACACCTGGAAAACTTCAGCAACAAAAGCTAAAGGAAACCAGATACGATATGAAGTACAGCCTAGCATATATTGAAAATACACTGAAAATATAAAAATATCAATATATCTCTCCTAAGTTTTCCCCTTAGCCAACGCCTTTCTGTGGCAGGAAGATATGATGGGAGACCTTGGTTTCATTTCAGCCTTACAATTGCTTGCTAATTATCATCTTACATTACAAGTTGAGCTTGTGGAGAGAAAGTGGATATTTTCTTATCATGTAAGAAACATGTTTTGAAAATGGTTGTGTATTAAATTGGAACAAAGAGGTGAAAGATGAACATAAGTAGTGAACTGACTGAAAAAAATGCTGCAGGTCAGAAAAAGGTTATGTCTAATTTCTTTTTTCTTTTTTTTAGTATAACTTCACTCTCCAAACGAAAAAATGTTTTAAAACCATCAGGAGCAAAAATTCAAAAGTTAAAGTAGGGTGTTTTGACCATTTAATCTTTTTTCTTAAGCTGTAAAGATCTGTCAAAATTGACACTTCCAACTTCAACAAAACGATCTTTTCTGGTGAAAAAAACCACCACTTATTTCATTGGAAATGTTAACCAAAATCTAATTTAAAGGCATCTAATGTCTGAGGCATGGACTTCTGTGTAGCTATATTCTATAAACCAGTGACCTCCCAGTTACAGCTGAAATAGCCGGGAACTCTCTAATGCCGTGAGCCACCATCATCATCAACATCTCCCAGATATATACCACCACTGAAAAAACCCTTTGAAGCTCAAAACTTTCAGGACATCTTCTCTTTACTCAAACAATAAAATATCTGCACATAAACTATTCTGGAATTTACAAGCCAATGAGCTCATTCTACCCTAAAATGGAAATATAAATCAAAGAAGGTCATTTGACGCTTTCCCGCTCAACCTACTGCAGGGAACCCACTTTTAGAGGAGGAGTTGGACTTGATGAGCCTCTCCAGTGGTTCCTTCCGACCCCTATGATTTTATGACTCTTTGATTCTATGATAAGCTTCAAGATGAAGTTCTCAGTTGAAATTGCCAGAAAGTGGCATAGCTGAGCACTTTGGCTGAAGGGAAAATCGAGGTAATGAAGAAGACTTACTGTGCACCATCCTGGTTTCTTCAAAGCAGTTTTCTTCTCATTGTATGACGAATTTAGATAATGGATAAAGACAACTAAGACTGAAAAAGGGAATTTTGGGATTGAGGCAAACTTTAGCCAACAAAATGAACAACCATGAAATCTACTGTATGTCTAGGACATAATTTAATCGTGCTAATTCAATTATCAATAAGTTCAGTTAAAGAATTAGCACTAAATCACTTCCTTTAATGTGAAGACTTGTTTCACTATAAATCTAAATTATATTTTGTGTCCCAAGTTCCCTGAGGTCAAAAGCAAACAGCTTCCTATCCTGCAGAAGGCTGGATGAAGGAGCAGAAGAGGTTACACAAAGGTTTAAGACAATGCAGAAAGTTGCAAAGGAATGAAAATGAGGCAGGAACTCAGGCTCAGGAAATGGATATTCAAAGCTTTAGAGAATTAAAAAAGTAATTTTATCATAAATAGCTATGGGCAAACGTAAAAATAATTCCCATTTTTATTTGTTTTCATCTTTAAAGTACTGCACAATGTTCAGCTTTCATTAATGTGCATTGCAATCATCACATTCAATTTGTTTAACTCTGTGTAAAGTCCAGTACTCGAGTATTTCAAGTGGTCTGGGACCCCAGAGAACGCAGCTTGCCCCCGGCCCTATCTCACACCTGCCATGTCCCATCAGAAACAATCTTGTTTCTCTGAGCTTCAGGTCCATATCTGCAAAAACAGGCATAGTGTTGCTTTCAGCCTTCAGCTTTTTATTTAGATTACAAACCTCCCAGGACACATTGTTTATTGCTAATTGTTTTTACAGCACTTTTCATAACCACAGTTGTGAACTGATGACTCTGTTTAATATAATGTGCTTTTTCCTTTATCTTCCCTGCTCTAATTGAGAAAAAGAGACTCCACACCTAGGGAAAACTTTCATTATGATGAATTTGAAACCTGAAAATTTTTTCATTGTATAGAATTACTCTATGTATTATTAAAAAATGATGGAATTTTAGCTTCCCTGATGCAATATTCATGTTTTACATTCACGCAGTAGTTTGAAAGGTGAAAGTTCTGAAATCAAGTCCTCCTTGGTAAGCCTCCTTATTGTGCTACAAGCTTCCAAATCCACTTCACCAGCTGATGCATGGAGCAGGTACCCTGCATTACTGGAGAAGAATTTATTGGAGGAGTTCCTCTCCTTACCAATCACCAGAGACATTTCCTGTGCACAGAGAAGATCAACATACGGACATTGATTCAGTGAAATTAAAACCACAGATGGACTGAAAGAAAGGCTTTACTGAAAGAAAGCTCAGTAGTGCTGCAGAGCCCTGGATGCTTCAAGTCACCAAGAAGGGACCATCCTTGTCACAGGACACTTATGGAGAACCCTGGCTGAGCTTCACTTGACTCTTCATGTAAATGAGCTCATCTTCCACAAACAGATGCTTATAGCACATAGTAACTTCAGGAGAATATGCAAGGCTTGAAGCAGTATATTAAGAGCCATTGAATATAGCTACTTGAAAGAATATTGCATCTCTAACAAAGTTAGGGAGGGATCCTTATATAAATATAGGACGTTTTTACTGTTTTTCTGAGCTCTCCTTCCCACACTCGAATTACTCAGAATTCACACAGCCACAGACTCTGCTGACAGCCTGAGCCCAGCGAGTGCCTGAGGCTGGCGGACTGCAGTGGGTCACAGAGGTGGGAGCCCATTTCCCATGGGTAGCCACCAGCACATCACCCGCTGCTGAATTATTCATGGCAAGTAACTGTCAGTGAGTGGGAAAGCAAAGGCTCTGTCCTCCAGTAAAGGACGGCAAGGGAAGAGGAGAAAGAAAACACAGATGGAAAGCACTTAAGGAGGTATATCTCTTATACACACCTCTTAGAGCACATGGCAGTGAGGTCTGCAGAACTTACAATGGCTTGCTCCATATTTTGCAAGTGTTCATTACACTTATGTGTATTTTTACACATTCTTCCTTACAACTCATGTGTTTCAATTGTGAAATGTACTCTAAGGTAGCAGTATGGAAAGCAGCACTTTTTCTTCAACAACTGAAGCAGTCTCTACTCACTGTTTAGTGTTCCATTAGAATATATAAAAATGAGGAAAACAAAGCAAAATATGCTCTGAATATAGTGTCTGTAAAAATCAAACATGTAACACATGTAGTCTTTAAAGGAAACGGAAGAATGAAAATCCCTTTTTCTTTTCGTTATGCAGACATTCCTGTAACTGTGGGGTTAGACTCGTGGCAACTGTATGGTCAGACTGGTGACAGAGAGAAAGAGAAAATGGAAGAATTTTTTTAAAATCTTCCACAGAATGCTGACCTGCCACCTTGCTTTACCAATTCCCAGCTTCTGTAAGGAACAGGGACACCAAAAGAAGCTCAGTACGCTGAAATAGGAAATTCTTTTTTTTTTTTTTTAAACAACATCAGATTTCTTCAGGAATAAAAATGCTGGTGTATTTTAATAAGCTGGGATGTTATTCAAAAACTAACAAACGGTTTGCAAAAACAAAACTTGACTTGAACCATTTTCCATCTAGTTCTATTATTAATGTTTGGAGAATGACATGCAAATGGCACTTGCAAACAATTAAGTACACGTACAAATGCAGTACACCTACTTTCCTGGAAAGCTAGGGCTTCTGTCTTTTCCCTTTTTCTTGGTACAAGTTACAGTATTCCCTAACTCCTCCAGGGAAATATAACTGGAATCTCTCAATTTATAGTTAAGATATAAACCACATCCTCTTTCAAAAACCACCACTTGATCCAGTTCTTACTGTCCCATTCCACTAAATCAACATTATATTCCCTTGATGAAGAATTTATCAAAGAAAAACAGACTTGTTTCAAGGGAGGAAATACCTCCAGGGCTAGTAATCCATCCTTAGAGAGTGCAGAAATTACTTCGTAAGAGTCCCATTCCCCTCATCACTCAGTAAGTCCATCTGATTAGGACAAGAGGGGATGAGTTCCCATCTGAAAGTTATGGGATGTTTGTCCCTTTCTTCTGCTTTGCAAAAGAATTTGGTTTATGCCTGGAAACATAAGACATCTTCAAAAGCCCTTGAAATTGGTATATTTACAATTTTTGTTACAACTTTGGATCTTCTCGTATAAACAGTGCAGTCCCTTAGGTGATGTTCTAAACAGTTTGCTCCCCTTCAGTTACCCAGGTCATCAGCTGTTCTCCAGATCACAGCAGAGGCTGAGCAAGACTCTTGGTTCATCTCCTTTGCAGGCAGCAACTCTTCCCCCAGGGCAGGCACACCAGGACTTTACCTCTGAGTCAGAAGTTGAAGTTTTGAGATTAAACTCATCATCTAGAATGAACTTTTATTTCCGTGAGATTTGTCTGCCATAGGTCAGAAATACTGCCAATGGGATTTTGGGGACAGAAACAAAATATAATGCTGCTAAAAGGCTAAGGCTGGATTTTCACCTGAGGGAACATGAAGAACAAGGAAGGTTTTGCCAGTACTGTAACAGCTTAAACTTGTTAATGAGATTCTACAAGATAATAGGGACAATAGCTAAATCCATACACTTCTACAAAGAATCCTCAAAACCAAATTGCATCACAGCTTAGCCTAATTAAAACTTAGAGGGAGTCAGGCTTTATTTTAAGGACCTCAACTCTTTCTCCTCTCACAGCAGAGGCAGAGTTAACTTCTCTATTGACTTTGTAGGGGTTAAAGGCTTTTCATTCTTCCAAGAAAATCTGTCCCTGTGATAACAGAAAAACAACCAAACAGCTACAGCAATGGACAATCTAAAAAAAATGCACAACTAATGTGTGAAACTTGGAAGTGAAGCAACCTCTACCAGATGACCCTCAGAGCTCAGGATGACCACAACAGCACTGCTGGAGGTGGCACCTGACACAACACAATTTGTAAAAGAGCTTACTGCTTAAATGCACTGGTGCTATTTTGAGGCTGGTGATTTGTCAGGTCAGTGTTTACAACAGCTCCCCAGGTAGGCACCCAGCACTTCCAAACTCAGCGAACTCCACACACTGCACTTACTGAATCTCACTGTAAAGCAAAAAGTGACCGTGTGTCCAAGGGGACAATAATATATTTGTATTAGCCCTTCAGAGTCCCACACAGAGAGTATAATTGAGGACCAGCATTTTCTGTAGCCTACAAATGGATTCTGTGCACTGTAACCTACTCTGAGAGATGGAAAAAGTACTACTCCCCAGAGCATGAGGGAGCAGTTATCAAAGTTTCTTTTTTGTTACCATTAGTAAATTACTTTCAAGTATGGTTAATCAACTAATGCTTCACAAAAGGTAACTGTTTTATTGTCACTTGTCATTAGCATGTCTGTTTCTGATATGTTTCCCCCCAGTCCATTTTCTCTACTACATGACCATAAAATGTTATCCTCCATGCCGTGACTGTGCTGCAGTGCACTGCTGTGGCTGTAGCTTAGATAATAATTTAACTAAGTAGTTCTTTTGTCTGGTAACCCTGTAATAAGAGTATTTTTCAAGGGAGATGGAAAAGAAGTGTTCAAGAACCAGAAAAAACTCCTGTGGTTTTGTTGCTTGGTATTACTCAAAAAAATGTACACACAACGTGAAAGTTTCAATAAAATACAGCCCAGAACGATAAACTATTGACAGCAAGGATAAAAGGCTATTTTTCTTTTCCTGCATGAAGTCTGAACTGCTGGAATATATCAAAACGAAGCCAAAGCCTTCACTGATTCCTTTTGACAGAGTCTGCATTTGAGATTGGGCTCAGTATGTAAACAATCTATAATGATAAATCCTAAGTAAGCGTTTTCACATCTCTCTGAAACTCTATCACTGTTCTTTTCTTTTCCTGAGGAACAGAACTCCGAACTCCCATTCTCAGAAATGACCACTGTCAAGGGAACAATGTTTCCCAGTGTGGCTAATAAAGTTCAGAGATCTCTGAATAGCTCATAAGCCCAACATGAAAAATCAGATTTAGTACAGCATACAAATTCCTTCCAAGGAAATCAAATCTGCTAATGGATGTAAGCATGTACAAAGACCAGTTACTTTTAGTTTTGAAGAGATTCAGTAATTTACATCATGCCACAAAGATGTCAGTGACCACATAAAAAGACAAGACACCTATTTTCACAGATCTACTAACTGCTTGTTTAATAAATACAATGGGAAATCTGAATAAAAGAATTAATTCTAATGATGGAATGGGAACATTTGAAGGAAAGATCTTGGATATCACATGCCGCACCATAAGTAACTGCCAGAATAAAAAATGAACCAAAATACATCCCACTGCCTCTACCTGGTGATATCCCACACCTGGATTTGGCTCCCTGTTTGGTGCCAGCTGTCTTTGCCACTGAGCCTCTGACAAACTATTCAAGCATCTCACTATTATATGCAGCTCAAAGGAAAATACAGCAAGCCAGAAAAGGGTTTAATAGATTCAATTATCCATTTATTTGACTGTACTAAAAAAAAAAAAAAAGAAACAAAACAACCAAGCAACCAAAAAAACCCAACAGTCTTAACTTGATGAAATTAAAATCATTTGAATTTGGGAGACTGATGGTCTGATAGTGATAGGATAAAGGGGAACTGTTTTAAACTAAAAGCAGGAAGATTTAGGTTACATGTTAGGAGAAAAATTCTTTACTCAGAGGGTGGTGAGGCACTGGAACAGATGGCCCAAGGGAAGCTGTGGATGCCACATTCATGGAGGTATTCAAGGCCAGGTTGGATGGGGCCCTGGGCAGACTGATCTCAGGGTTGGCAACGCTGCCCACAGCAAAAGTGTTGGAGCTCAATGATCTTTAAGGTCCCTTCCAACTCAAGCCGTTCTATGATTCTATCAATGATAATTCAATGCAATTATTATTTCCCTGAAGAGAATACTGGAATTTAAAGGATTAAAAGGATTAGCGTTTATGAAAACAGAGATGATATCTTAGGGAAGCTTATGGAACCAATCATCTTGAGAGCGATCACATGGGATGTGCAGGACAACTGGGGGATCAGGCCCAGCCAGCATGGGTTCACTGAAGGCAGGTCCTGCTTAACCAACCTTATCTCCTCCAATGATTGAGTGACCCGTACGGTGATGAGGGAAAGGTGGATGAGGGAAAGGCTGTTGATATAGTCTACCTGACTTCAGCAAAGCCTCTGACACTGTTTCCCACAGTATTCTCCTAGAGAAGCTGGCAGCCTGTGGCTTGGACAGGTACACTCTTTGCTGGGTAAAGAACTGGCTGGAGAGCCAGGCCCAGAGAGAGGTGGTGAATGGAGTTAAATCCAGCTGGTGACTGGACATGAGGCCCTACAGAGCAATCTGGACAGGCTGCATCACTGGGCTGAGGCCAATGGGATGAAGACCAAGTGATGGATCCTGCAACATTGGTGGTGGGTGGACAGTTGGACTAGATGATCTCAGAGGTCTTTTCCAAACTTAATGATTCTATGATTCCATCAAATAAAACAGAACATTTTTAATTAACACTGGTTGGAAGTCTTCATTTTTGCCCATTCTGAAACAACCTAAATACAACTTACAGCCAAAATAACATTTGAAAATTCAGCTCGACTTCTTGAAGAACATTTTGAAGATACTTTTCCCTTGCCTATGTGAAAGAAAGATATATTTTGGAACGCACATGAAGCCTAGTCTCAGTTTGATGAAGTGGCTAGTTTTGTCAACTACCTTATTTTTCTACTAAGATTAAACTGCTGTTAAATTATTCATCTTGTACATTTTTAGTCTTACAACCATATGCAGATACTGTTTTACAGCATTCTGGATAAAAGGGATGGCTGGGCTTGAAATGTACATCTCTACTGCCAGAAAAGCATGGAAATGCTACAAAAGCTTACATCTTTCAAGTATGTGCTAATTTGGTACAATTAGAAAAGGACCTCTGTCTCTCCTTTTCTTCCAAGCAATTCTGAACTTTTAGTGTATTTAGTTAGGGATCTTGTGCTAATTGACCTGAAAAGCTGTCTGAGAAGGAGAGGAGGAGATCATGACTGCTCCAAAATGATGATAGAAGGCTCTGAAAAGCAGGGGAGCACAGACAATGTGAAAAGAATATGAATAGATTTCTTTTCTTTCTTTCTTTCTTCTTCTTCTTTTTTTTTTTTTTTTAATAAAGTTGTTTTCCCAGAAGCACTGGCAGAGAATTGCAGTCAGTGACATGGCAGGGTACTCACACCTGGAGTTCTGTTGCATGCACGTGGGCATGTTTACGTGAACTGGGTTGCAGAGTGAGATAGAAATTGGGCCAGCATGTGTGGTGACGCATTAATGCACCTATTCTGCCTTTTGGATCTGAGTTAACCTCTCTAAACTGCATTGTATGATACTGCAGGTACTTACCAGGCACCTCTTGCTAACTCGGGGATCCTTGCTTGCCTTTTTTTTTTTTTAATAAGCAGCACAGGTGGGACTTGCCTGTCTTTGCTGCTCATTCTTTCTGATGTTATCTTTCTTACTCACTCTGGGGACAATGATTTTTAGAAACTCATTGAGATGATGAGTAGAACAACCTTGCTGACCAAGAACAAACAAGGGCCACATATTCTTGCTGTTAGGATGTTACTCAGTTTCCCAGACAGAGGTGTCTAATGCCATCTGAGAAAGCACAGGGTGCTGGGACATCTGATTAATGTTAGCAAATTCACCAGGCAAGCCCTGATGGAGAAGCTGTAGCATGAGAATTGCATCAGATGCTCACTGTTAGGCAGTTCAATTCTTTCTCTAGTATCAGAACTGACGCCTGTCAGTGCTTGGATGGTTGCACCCCTTGGCATGAGTTTCCTGAAACCCCAAGTGTGTCCATCTTACAAAACATAAAATTAAAAAAAAATTGCATTAAGTGTATAGTGCAATTTTTTCCATACTGTTGGGAGAGGATCACCTGCAAAGACTCAGTAGTTTGTACACTCTCACAGCTATGTAAAGCAATCTTGCAATTGCTGTTAAGTGATAGTGGCATTGAGTCCCACTAAAATGGTTACAAACAACAAGTGTGAAGAGATTATGTCAAACAAAGTTGTTCTGCCCCCTAATTTATGACTCATGAAGCTAATTCTGAATTTCAGTGGATTGAGTAAATGAGGCACAGCTTTAATCTATCACATTAAAATCTACATTATCACAATATGAGAAGGCAACTCCAACAATCATCTTTCATGTTCTGCAGAACTAGTCACTAAATATAAATTAATACACTGGCAAAGTCTGATCTTGATAATGATACCTACTTCTCAATGACACAGTAAGGCAAGGAAATAGTACACCCATCCTATATGCAGCTTTTATGAAGAGTAAATCTTATTTTCTCTATATAAAGACATACAACTTTATTTTTATTGACTAAGATCATTATTATTATTATAAAACTGTAAATCACAGAATCACAGGGACTGAAAGGGACCTCTGCAGATCACTGAGTCTAACCTCCCGCTAAAGCAGTTCCCTAGAGTAGGTAGCACAGAAAAGCATCCAGAAGAGTTTTGAATATCTCCAGAGAATTAGATTTATCCTTCAGCTTTATCCTCTATAACTACAACTTTATTTTTAATGATTCAATAGCTCTTTCTCCTGCACTTGAATGGCACTTATGGATATATGCCTACCTTGTGTCCAACTTAGCTTAAACCATTTAAGAGCTCTGAGATCAACACAAACACTGTGGGGAAATAAGTCTCACCTTAAAGTCTCTATTAAAACATATATGTTAGGTCTAAGTTAGTTGTGTAAGCTTCCTTCCTCATCAATACAGACAGAAAGGTATGTCAAAGGGCAATGCATCCCACGCTGATGTACGTCTGAAATAACTGCATTACACCGGTGGTGTGTGTCCCTTTTCACAAACCACAGGAGTGCAGGAGACCACTTTAGGCTTGAAGAGATTTATCCCAGTCACAACATTAGTTTTGCTCTTCGAGAAAGAAATGCGACACTTCTCACATCTTTTTTAAAACATAAATCATAAAGCATGCATACACAGCGCTGCAGTTGTCGGGTCAGGTAGTCCAAGTTTGCTGGGTTATGCAGGCAGCAGGATCACAAAGAACTGATGAAACATGAGTATTACTTTGGTAACAGCGTGTACCAAAGGAAGAAAAAAATGGTGGGAACGTCAAATATCTTGCAGTTCTTTTCTTTCACTTGCCAAGTTCCGTGTGCTATAGGAAAATACTTATATTTATATTTCACTTCACTATTCTATGCTCCCTTTATAGCTAATGGAAGAAAGCACACAATTGTGAGTCCAGTTAATCTCTTCTTAATCTGAACACTTACAAGAGAACAGGATAATCACACCCTAAAACTAACCATCGCCTCTTCACTATAGGGATTACAGGCAGGCAGCTCCAAACTGGATGTCTATGCACATGCAAGACAAATCCCAATCCCTCT